>NC_084732.1:97297678-97405178 GCF_033978785.1 Entelurus aequoreus
GGGGAGGGATTTTTGACCATTTTCCGGCATTTTTCACATTTTAGGCTGTTTTTGCCTTTTTCTTCCCGGTTTTCCTGTGAGTCATTCGAGAGGGGGGTTTTGACATTTTTTCTATTTTGGCTCTTCCCGGGAGTTATGAGACCCATAGCTCGGGAGGTATGTTTGACAATTTTCTGCATTTTTCTTATTTTGGCCTGTTTTTGCCTTCTTCTTCCCGGCTTCTCTGTCAGTCATTCCGGGGCGGTATTTTGAAATGTTTCACATTTTGGGCTGTTTTGACTGTGAGTCATTCCAAGGGTTATTTTGACATTTCTCCCCATTTTGGCTATTCCCGGAACTTATGGAACCCACAGCCGGGGAGGGATTTTTGACCATCTTTCGGCATTTTTCACATTTTAGGCTGTTTTTGCCTTTTTCTTCCCGGTTTTCCTGTGAGTCATTCTGAGGGGGTATTTTTGACATCTTTCTTATTTTGGGCTCTTCCTGGGACTTATGGAACCCACAGCTGGGGAGGTATGTTTGACAATGTTCGGCATTTTTCCCAATTTTGGGCTGTTTTTGCCTTTTTCATCCTATCTATATCAATCAATACTACATAATATAATAATATATACAATAATTATCTATATATTAAATGCAATATATTTTAACCATATTGCAGAGCCTCATGCATGACACCTTACTTCCTAAAGGTAAGGCCTGCTCTGGGATGTGTTTTATGCTATGATATCTTGAAACGTATTCATATTCCTAAATTATTTGACTCATGCATATTTACGTGTTCCCTTTCAGCTTTCACAGTCCAGCAGCATTTATTTTTTTACTCTTTTTGCCCAACACAAGCCATACTTCGAGGGGAAAAAGAACAGACATTAAAATGTGATTGTTGTGGAATGGGAAAATGTCAAAGTAAAACTTTTTAAAAGGACAAACAAAGCACATAATTGTTCTCCATGGCTGGAATGAAGCCGGCAGACTAAAACAATGACATCGTCAGTTGTGCTTAACTCGACATGACAACGCGGAACTCATTTCACTCCTTAGCTGCCATAATTATTCATAGCTCCACTAATACTCCCACTTAGGACTTCCCTGGCCCACTGGGGACAGCAATATGTAATTATTTGCCTTAATTAGTGGTCTTGAACGAGTTATCTGATGAAGTCGTAAGAGGGCTCCTTGACAAGTTTAGACTGCGGCACACTTGCATGAGTGCTTTGACTAAACCCAATCATTCCTGCTGGAGAAAACAGCGCGTGCCGTTGGCTCTAACCTCGTTCTTGGCAACCAGACTACTGTTCTTACTCTTTTGACTGGCCTCATTTCATCTGCACGTATTTCTTCCAAAATATGTTTTTCTTAAATTAGACTGATAGTTTAAATATTGTTCACTTGGAATTGATCCCCAGACATCTGCATGGCTCGGCATGTCGTTGCGTTGTGACGGAGGTCCAAAATCAAAGAATCATATTACAGGCGTATCTGGACACCTATTTTGGGGTCTGTGTCAAAAAACGAGGGAAATGAATGAGATATGCGTGTCACTGCAGTGTTGTTGCTTGCTACAAAGAAAAATAAAGTTATTTGCTTCTGCTCCCCTGGAAGGACAGAGAGCCATTTCGCCCAGGTTTACCCGACACATGAAATGTGACGAATTGGGGGAGTTGCATTATCCCCTCTAGCCGCCAGATGGCAGTAGAGTGGAAAACAAGTTGACTTTATACGCCTATTTGTGTGTCATTGGGTCCATTAAACCATATCAGATTGTATTTACAATCCGCAAAGTATGTGAAAATGGGACCATATTATTAGATCAGTCATACTGGAAAAATTTAAACATTGGAAATAAATGCGCTGTTCATCATTCGACAATCCTAATGTAAGACATTTTAAAGATAAATAGCTAACAATTGAGTCAACTCTCGTTATACTCTCTAAAAAACATCCAGAAAGTACCAACAATCCTCCATTTACATGTCGTGGACCTGAAAATGAACCAAATATGAGTGATATTGTTATTATAAGCGCTAACACAGACGGACTATTTTAGTGGCGCATTGTTAGCGGTGAGATAATGCTAGCTTACGCTGCCATTGTTGACACACCCGAGCCGGCGGCTGCTTCTGCCTTGTTTCAAACTTGCTAAAAGCAAATTCTAGATTATAATTAATGCATCTCTCACCTGCTAGTAGACAAACGTGGCCATGGACTGGCAGGCCGGTCCACTTTCACATCCCCCGAGATGGCAAAAAAGACACAAAAAGCACAGAATTTTTTTTTAATGATCCGTGAAGATTGTGATTGAGTCTTCATCTAAACGGAATTATGTGAGCGGTCTTGTCGGTCGACATCCCAGCGAGAGTGGAGCTATTCAAAAATGCTTTATTGTGGTTAGTTTGTATGTTTAGCACCTAGCATTGTTGCTAATGCTATATTGTCACAATGCAACTCGGCTTCTAAAACGTATTGCTCATCCTCTTTGTGTTCGGGCTCAAAAATATAAGGTTCTGGATTACAATTTTTCCCCAAAGTAATCATTGTGGGCGCTCACAAAGTCTGCATGATTAGCATTGTTGTTGATGGGGAAGGGATCTGTGGTTCCTCCTCTATGTCACTGATGTGAAATTGATACTATTTTGATCATATCTATTTATTCGCAAACTTTGCAAGTCTTTTAGTGTCATAAATCAGATATATATGATAATAGCTTCAATATAGAGGCAATTTTTGTTTCCACTTCACTGATACTTTAAATATGTTAAAATGTGTTTTGTGCCGATTCCAACTTGACCACATACGCTTTCCATCATTTTCAGCAGACTGCATTGCATAGTCCCCTCTTCCCCTCACACAGGATCCACCCAGGAATGGGGCTATTTTGAATAGACTTAGACAAACTTCATTGATCCACAAGGGAAATTGTTCCACACAGTAGCTCAGTTACAAAGGACGGAAGGGTAAGGATGGAAAGGATAATGCACACAAGAGCACAAAAAGAGGGCGGAAACATAAGGTGGGTATTGGCGGCACTGTTTTGCATGCGGTGAAAATCCGGGGTTAAGGTGGTATGGGGCGGCCCTTGATGGTAAGTCTTGTGTATGGGGACGCAGAATTTGGTGCTCCACCCCTGCTTATGATAAACAACCTCAAACTCCCCTACTCAAAGTTAACTTGACAATATTTGTTTGTTCAGGTGTGCAGATCTCGGGCGCATCGGAGCATGAACGACTTGGTCCTGACACAATATCAATACGCTTATAATACCTTCATGTTCGTTTTGGTCAATAGAGCTTTATTTGGAGAGGCAAAGACTCCCGCGCAATCAACATCAATGTCTCCGCGGAGCATTTTGCATTTTTATCTCACCCAAAAAAAAATATTTTTTACCTTTCTGAATACATCAAACCGACCCATTTCTTTGGCCTTCATCAAAAATAAAACTTTTTTTTTGTATTAATTTTTTTTTTTTACCTTCTGAATACATCAAACCGACCCAATTCTTTGGTCTTTATCAAAAAATAAAACTTTTTATTTTAATTTAATTTAATTTATTTTGTTTACCTTTCTGAATGCATCAAACCGACCCATTTCTTTGGCCTTTATCAAAAAATAAAACTTTCTTTTTTCTTTTTTTTCTTTTTTTTTAACCTTTCTGAATACATCAAACCGACCCATTTCTTTGGCCTTTATCAAAAATCAAAAATATATTATTATATTTTTTTTCATTATTTTTTTGTTGTACCTTTCTGAATACATCAAACCGACCCATTCTTTTTCCTTTATCAAAATAAAACTTTTTTTTTTCTTTTTTTAATTTTTTTTTACCATTCTGAATACATCAAACCGACCCATTTCTTTGGCCTTTATCAAAAATAAACTTTTTTGTTTTTTTTTGTTTACCTTTCTGAATACATCAAACCGATCCATTCTTTGGCCTTTATCAAAAATAAAACCTTTTTTTTTATATATATTTATTTTTTTACCTTTCTGAATACATCAAACTGACCAATTTCTTTGGCCTTTATGAAAAATATTTATTTTATTTTTTTACTTTATTTTTTTTTACCATTTTTTTTTGGTTACCTTTCTGAAAACATCAAACCGACCCATTTTTTGGCTTTTATCAAAAATAAAACTTTTTTATTTATTTATTTATTTATTTATTTATTTTTTACCATTCTGAATACAGACAAACCGACCCATTTATTTGACCTTTAGCAAAAAGAAAACTTTTATTTTTTTTATTATTATTTTTTTTTTACCTTTCTGAATACATCGAATTGACCCATTTCTTTGGCCTTTATCAAAAATAAAACTTTTTTATTTTTTGTTTTTTTTTAATTGTTTTTTAATTTTAATTTTTTAACCTTTCTGAATACATCAAACGACCCATTTCTTTGGCCTTTATCAAAAATAAAACCTTTTTTTTTTATATATATTTATTTTTTTACCTTTCTGAATACATCAAACTGACCAATTTCTTTGGCCTTTATCAAAAATATTTATTTTATTTTTTTACTTTTTTTTTTTTGCCATTTTTTTTTGGTTACCTTTCTGAATACATCAAACCGACCCATTTTTTGCTTTTATAAAAAATAAAACTTTTTTATTTATTTATTTATTTTTTACCTTTCTGAATACAGCAAACCGACCCATTTATTTGACCTTTAGCAAAAAGAAAACTTTTATTTTTTTTATTTTTTTATTTTTTTTACCTTTCTGAATACATCGAATTGACCCATTTCTTTGGCCTTTATCAAAAATAAAACTTTTATTATTTTTTGTTTTTTTTTAATTGTTTTTTTAATTTTAATTTTTTAACCTTTCTGAATACATCAAACCGACCCATTTCTTTGGCCTTTATCAAAAATAAAACCTTTTTTTTTTTATATATATTTATTTTTTTTTACCTTTCTGAATACATCAAACTGACCAATTTCTTTGGCCTTTATCAAAAATATTTATTTTATTTTTTACTTTATTTTTTTTGCCATTTTTTTTTGGTTACCTTCTGAATACATCAAACCGACCCATTTTTTGGCTTTTATAAAAAATAAAACTTTTTTATTTATTTATTTATTTTTTACCTTTCTGAATACAGCAAAACCGACCCATTTATTTGACCTTTAGCAAAAAGAAAACTTTTATTTTTTTTTAATTTATTTATTTTTTTTTACCTTTCTGAATACATCGAATTGACCCATTTCTTTGGCCTTTATCAAAAAATAAAACGTTTTTATTTTTTTTATTTTTTTTTATTTTTTTTTTTAATTTTAATTTTTTAACCTTTCTGAATACATCAAACCGACCCATTTTCTTTGGCCTTTATCAAAAATAAAACATTTATTTTTTATTATTTTATTTTTTTATTTTTTACCTTTCTGAATACATCAAACCGAACCCATTTCTTTGGCCTTTATCAAAAATACAACTTTTTATTTTTTTTTTTATTTTTTATTTTTTTATTTTTTTTTACCATTCTGAATACATCAAACTGACCCATTTTTTTGGTCTTTATCAAAAATAAAACTTTATTTTTATTTTGTTTAACTTTTCTGAATACATCAAACCAACCACATTTCTTTGGCCTTTATGAAAATATATATATTTTTTATTTTTTGTATGAGAGGTGATATACAGAGAGGCTGGCTTCATGAGGTTGCTTGAGTGTAATAAAGATGAACTGCAGATGCCTTCGGGAGGGGCAGCAATTTTACCCGAGTCATTGTGACAGTCCAATATTATCTCTTCTAAGATGGCAATTATTACACTTGGAGACAAATTGAATAAGAACACGTTTGAAAAGGAGAAGGCGGCTTTCATCGCCGTAAAAGGCTGTTTATATAAGCACGCGCTAATGCGTGGCAGGAATGACCGTATTGTGCGGTTGCTAATTAAACGCGCTCATTTCGCCCTGTGATCCTACTCAAGGACGCCGCCCCGGAGTCAAACGTTCTTTTTACCCTCAATTGATTTATGTGTTGCAAAAATAAAAAATAAAAAATCAAGCGCGCTTTAGATGCTGCTCATGGTCACAGGAGTCAAAGGTTATGGACGCAGTGAAAGGTTATGGACGCAGTGATAGGTTAAGTTTCCCATTTCCCAGTGAGGAATGTGCAGAAAAGACAGGCGGAAACGACGCGGCGGACTGACGGGTCACGCGTTTTGACGCCGGATCTGTCCTTGTGAATACAGGAAAACAAATGTTTATTCACGCTCTCCTGTTTGATCCCATTGGTCGCACTCTCAAGTGTGCACCGTATAGTAAACGTAACACTTAACCGTTGGCGGGTGACGGAGACGCGTCCGTTAATCTTTTATCGCTCGACGTTTTAATGTTTGCGGTTCGTTCTAAGCCACGACTGGGAAAAGAAAAACGGCGTTAATTACTCAACAAGAAAACAGGTGACGGATCACGAAACGTTTTAATTGTCCTTGGAAGATAAGAGCGTGATATAATTGACGTACACTATATTCCCAAAAGTATTTGGCCACCTGCCTTGACTCACATATGAACTTGAAGTGCCATCCCATTCCTAACCCATAGGGTTCAATAAGATGTCGGTCCACCTTTTGCAGCTATTACAGCTTCAACTCTTCTGGGAAGGCTGTCCACAAGGTTGCAGAGTGTGTTTGTAGGAATTTGTCCACCATTCTTCCAAAAGCGCATTGGTGAGGTCACACACTGAAGGCCCTGGCTCTCAGTCTCCGTTCTAATTCATCCCAAAGGTGTTCTATCAGGTTCAGGTCAGGACTCTGTGCAGGCCAGTCAAGTTCAACCACACCAGACTCTTGTCACCCATGTCTTTATGGACCTTGCTTTGTGCACTGGTGCACAGTCATGTTGGAAGAGGAAGGGGCTGTTGCGTTTGACCAGACTTCCCTCCAGGGAAGTAAAGTCACTGGTCAATCCCAAGTTATTTCGATGACATATACGCTGAGTAAGAAGGACCATCAAGACAGAATAGGAATATTATCACGTTTTACTGAAGCTTCAGGAGAACCAGCCCAGACCAATACAGTCATACCGTCACCTCGGGATGGTGTAACATCCCAACGGAAAAAAACTACTTCTTGAAAAGGAAAGCAGTCCCCCCCAGAAAGGAATACTTTCCAACAATATTTCTTTAACACACGAAAATAATAAGTCTGAAGCTTTTGCATACACAAATTAGCAGGGTCGCAACTGTCGATGATTTGACTAATCATTGATTAATCGAATAATCGCTGAAGTGAATCAATGAACTCATTATGTTCTACATATGCTGAATGTTCATATTCAACTTAAAGAAAGCAAACCACCAGGTTTAAGTAAATAATAGTTGTGCCCATAATAAATAATAAATAAGTTAAATAATAAATTAAGAAGCCTTAGATGACATTTTTCCCATTTTGGCTCTTCCCGGGACTTATGGGACCCATAGTTGGGGAGGGATTTTTTTTACCATGTTCGGCATTTTTCAAATATTGGGCTGTTTTTGACTCTGAGTCATTCCAAGGGGTATTTTTGAGATTTTTCCCCATTTTGGTTCTTCCCGGAACGTATGGAACCCACAGCCGGGGAGGGATTTTTGACCATATCCCGCATTTTTCACATTTTGGGCTGTTTTTGCCTTTTTCTTCCCGGCTTCCCAGTGAGTCATTGCGAGGGGGTGTTTTTGACATTTTTCCCATTTTGGCTCTTCCCGAGACTTATGGAACCCAGAGCTGGGTAGGGATTTTTTGACCATTTTCTGCATTTTTCACATTTTGGGCTGTTTTTGACTTTTTCTTCCTGGTTTCCCTGTGAGTCATCATGGGTGTATTTTTTGTAATTTTTTAAATGTTGGCTCTTCCCGGGACTTATGGAACCCACAGTCGGGGTGGGATTTTTTACAATTTTCGGCATTTTTCATATTTTGGGCTGTTTTTGACTTTTCTTCCCGGTTTCCCTGTGAGTCATTCCGAGGGGTTGTCTTTGACATTTTTTCCCATTTTGGCTCTTCCCGGGGCTTATGGAACCCAGAGCTGGGTAGGGATTTTTGACCATTTTCGGCATTTTTCACATTTTGGGCTGTTTTTGACTTTTTCTTCCCGGCTTCCCTGTGAGTAATTCCGAGGGGGTGTTTTTGACATGTTTCCCATTTTGGCTCTTCCTTATGGAACTTATGGAACCCAGAGCTGGGTAGGGATTTTTTGACCATTTTCGGCATTTTTCACATTTTGGCTGTTTTTGACTTTTTCTTCCTGGTTTCCCTGTGAGTCATCATGGGTGTATTTTTTCAATTTTCTCATTTTGGCTATTCCCAGGACTTATGGAACCCACAGTCGGGGTGGGATTTTTTTTTATCATTTTCGTAATTTTTCACATTTGGGCTGTTTTTGACTTTTTCTTCCCGGTTTCCCTGTGAGTCATTCCGAGGGGTTGTCTTTGACATTTTTCCCATTTTGGCTCTTCCCGGGACTTATGGAACCCAGAGCTGGGTAGGGATTTTTTTGACCATTTTCGGCATTTTTCACATTTTGGCTGTTTTTGACTTTTTCTTCCTGGTTTCCCTGTGAGTCATCATGGGTGTATTTTTAAAATTTTTCTCATTTTGGCTCTTCCCAGGACTTATGGAACCCACAGTCGGGTTGGGATTGTTTACCATTTTCGGCATTTTTCACATTTTGGGCTGTTTTTGCCTTTTTCTTCCTGATTTCCCTGTGAGTCATCATGGGTGTATGTTTTAAATTTTTCTCATTTTGGCTCTTCCCAGGACTTATGGAACCCACAGTCGGGGTGGGATTTTTCACATTTTGGGCTGTTTTTGCCTTTTTCTTCCCAGTTTTCCCTGTGAGTCATTCCGAGGGGTTGTCTTTGACATTTTTCCCATTTTGGCTCTTCCCGGGGCTTATGGGACCCACAGCTGGGGGGGATTTTTTGACCATTTTCAGCATTTTTCACATTTTGGTCTGTTTTTGCCTTTTTCTTAATACATATTTCCAACAATATTTCTTTAACACACGAACATAATAAAGTCCAAAGCTTGTAAATACACAAATTAGCAGGGTTGCAACTATCGATGATTTGACTAATCATTGATTAATCGAATAATCGCTGAAATGAATCAATTAACTCATTATGTTCTACATATGATGAATGTTTATATTCAAATTGGAGAAAGCAAACCACCAGGTTTAAGTAAATAATAGCTGCGCCCATAATAAATAATAAATAAGTTCCATCCATCCATTTTCTACCGCTTGTCCCGTTATATAATAAATTAAGGAGCCTTAGTTGGACATTGGACATGTGGACTGGAATTAGCTTTCTCACAAGAAGAGGCGATTCATTCAGAGTTCGGAATGCAAAAGTGATAGCTCTATCCTGGAGGAGAGACGCCATGTTTATCTTAAACGTCAACCTACAAGTTATGGTACACATCTATTGTCTTCCCAGTCGGACACCTCCTTACATGGTCAGGTTGTACGCTCCTGAATGAACACACTCCCAGACAGAGGAAGAAGGAATAGAGGACTGTTGTTCGGCTCCTCCAAGTTAGGAGTGCCTCGTTTTTTGACTTGTTACAACAGCCTGGCTTCATAATAAAAGACTGCGGGTACTAGACTGGCCTGCCTGTAGTCCAGACCTGTCTCCCTTTGAAAATGTGTGGCGTAATATGAAGCCTAAAATACCAAAATGGAGACCCCCGTACTGTTGAACAACTTAAGCTGTACATCAAGCAAGAATGGGAAAGAATTCCACCTGAAAAGCTTCAAAAATGTGTCTCCTCAGTTCCCAAACGTTTAGTGAGTGTTGTTAAAAGGAAAGGCCATGTAACACAGTGGTAAAAATGCACCTGTGACAAAGTTTTTGCAATGTGTTACTGCCAATAAATTCTAAGTTGCAAAAAAAATAAAATATCAGTTCGAACATTTAGTATCTTGCCTTTGCAGTCTATTCAATTGAATATAAGTTGAAAAGGATTAGCAAATCATTGTATTCTGTTTTTATTTACCATTTACACAACGTGCCAACTTCACTGGTTTTGGGTTTTTGTACTAGGATTGGGATTGTTTACCATTTTCGGCATTTTTCACATTTTGGGCTGTTTTTGCCTTTTTCTTCCTGATTTCCCTGTGAGTCATCATGGGTGTATGTTTTAAATTTTTCTCATTTTGGCTCTTCCCAGGACTTATGGAACCCACAGTCGGGGTGGGATTTTTCACATTTTGGGCTGTTTTTGCCTTTTTCTTCCCAGTTTCCCTGTGAGTCATTCCAAGGGGTTGTCTTTGACATTTTTCCCATTTTGGCTCTTCCCGGGGCTTATTGGACCCATAGCTGGGGAGGGATTTTTTGACCATTTTCAGCATTCCCTGTGAGTCATCATGGGTGTATTTTTAAAAATTTTCTCATTTTGGCTCTTCCCAGGACTTATGAAACCCACAGTCGGGGTGGGATTTTTCACATTTTGGGCTGTTTTTGCCTTTTTCTTCCCGGTTTCCCTGTGAGTCATTCCGAGGGGTTGTCTTTGACATTTTTCCCATTTTGGCTCTTCCCGGGGCTTATGGGACCCATAGCTGGGGAGGGATTTTTTGACCATTTTCAGCATTTTTCACATTCACCGTTTCCATAAAATATCTAAAAGAGCTTTGGGATTTTACTATTCAGGCCTTTAAGGCTCTGCTATTATATTTGTCTTCCTTCTTCAAAGCCAATTTGAACTGAAAACAAACCAGAACCGATCTTGTGAGTCGAAATCCTCTTTTTTTCCCCCCTGTCACCGAGTATTTGTCCTCCACCTAACTGGCAGAGCAAAACGACCCGTGCTTCTCTATTCCCTCGATAGGGGCCCCTGACTGACCCCCCAGCGGTAATTTTAGACTTCATGTCAGCTGTGCCAGAGAGCCAGACCCAGCTAATTCAAGGTCATTCTATTTTTTTATTTTATTTATAATTTTATCGCGGAGAATGGAAGCCAACCTTGTCTCGGGCAGTGTGCCATGTTGGCAACAGCTGAACAACTGCATTATACAGTAGTCCTCTAATCATTGT
Organism: Entelurus aequoreus; assembly: GCF_033978785.1. Taxonomy (NCBI): domain Eukaryota; kingdom Metazoa; phylum Chordata; class Actinopteri; order Syngnathiformes; family Syngnathidae; genus Entelurus; species Entelurus aequoreus. The sequence goes on from NC_084732.1 coordinate 97,308,696, forward strand.
GCCAGTGTCTCGCAGAGTCTGCTTTCCATATGCCCGTTCTCTGTTATGGTCTGGTACCATACTCAAGGGGTAATTACAAAGGTTGATCAGGTTTTTTTCTTAACTGAACCAAATGATGCCAACATGTCCTCCTCTGAGTTTGCAATGTGTGACACGTGACGGTCTGAAGCCTTCGCAATCTCCGCGGTCGTTGGAAAACGATTGCCGATTGAAAGGACAAAGAACTACACTTCGAAAAGGACATGTGATATTTGGCATGAAGGTCACGTGGTTCGTTAGGAAGGTGACTGCGTGGGATTTGTTTGGAGAGCTTTGTTGTGGTTCATCACGGTACGTTGGCCTGCTGTTGTTGTCAGGGGAAAACCATTGGAATGTGTTGTTTACTCGCACCCGACAAAAACAATCCTTGTCGACAATTCGGCTCCCTCTGCAATGGCCTTGGCTGGGCTCTGCCGTGAACACAAAGTCAATTTTTCAGGACTTATGCAGATCCCAAATACAGATCAGCAGGTACCAGAAGGTAAGAAAAGTTGCTTTTGCATAATATTGCGAAACAAAACGCCAGATAATATGGCTTACCTTATACAGACACCATAATAATACTCGTGTGTTGAAGAACAGTGCAATCCATCAAGCGGTGCGGCTTCATAGCTTACCAAAATCGTACAAACCCTGTTTCCGTATGAAATGGGAAATTGAGTTAGATGCAAATATAAACGGAATACAATGATTTGCAAATTATTTTCAACCCATATTCAGTTAAATATGCTACAAAAACAACATGTTTGATGTTTTTTTTTTGCAAATAATCATTAACTTTAGAATTTGATGCCAGCAACACGTGACAAAGAAGTTGGGAAAGGTGGCAATAAATACTGATAAAGTTGAGGAATGCTCATCAAACACTTATTTGGAACATTCCACAGGTGTGCGGGCTAATTGGGAACAGGTGGGTGCCATGATTGGGTATAAAAGTAGATTCCATGAAATGCTCAGTCATTCACAAACAAGGATGGGGCGAGGGTCACCACTTTGTCAACAAATGCGTGAGCAAATTGTTGAACAGTTTAAGAAAAACATTTCTCAACCAGCTATTGCAAGGAATTTAGGGATTTCACCATCTACGCTCCGTAATATCATCAAAGGGTTCAGAGAATCTGGAGAAATCACTGCAGGTAAGCAGCTAAGCCCGTGACCTTCGATCCCTCAGGCTGTACTGCATCAACAAGCGACATCAGCGTGTAAAGGATATCACCACATGGGCTCAGGAACACTTCAGAAACCCACTGTCACTAAATACAGTTGGTCGCTACATCTGTAAGTGCAAGTTAAAGCCCTACTATGCAAAGCGAAAGCCATTTATCAACAACACCCAGAAACACCGCCGGCTTCTCTGGGCCCGAGCTCATCTAAGATGGACTCATGCAAAGTGGAAAAGTGTTCTGTGGTCTGAAGTGTCCACATTTCAAATTGTTTTCGTAAATATTCGACATTGTGTCCTCCGGATCAAAGGGGAAGCGAACCATCCAGATTGTTATCGACGCAAAGTTCAAAAGCCAGCATCTGTGATGGTATGGGGGTGTATTAGTGCCCAAGACATGGGTAACTTACACATCTGTGAAGGCACCATTAATGCTGAAAGGTACATACAGGTTTTGGAACAACATATGCTGCCATCTAAGCGCCGTCTTTTTCATGGACGCCCCTGCTTATTTCAGCAAGACAATGCCAAGCCACATGTTACAACAGCGTGGCTTCGTAAAAAAGAGTGCGGGTACTTTCCTGGCCCGCCTGCAGTCCAGACCTGTCTCCCATCGAAAATGTGTGGCGCATTATGAAGCCTAAAATACGACAGCAGAGACCCCGGACTAAAGAACGACTGAAGCTCTACATAAAACAAGAATGGGAAAGAATTCCACTTCCAAAGCTTCAACAATTAGTTTCTTCAGTTCCCGATCGTTTACTGAGTGTTGTTAAAAGAAAAGGTGATGTAACACAGTGGTGAACATGCCCTTTCCCAACTACTTTGGCACGTGTTGCAGCCATGAAATTCTAAGTTAATTATTAATTGCAAAAAAAAATATCTTGTCTTTGTAGTGCATTCAAATGAATATGGGCTGAAAAGGATTTGCAAATCATTGTATTCCGTTTATATTTACATCTAACACAATTTCCCAACTCATATGGAAACTGGGTTTGTACTAAAACATTTTGATAGATTTTTGAGCGCCGTGTGTAATTTTCTATATTTTCAATGGAACATATACAATGTTGACGTTGTTTACTTTAGTCATATTGCCATTATATTGCACTGCAAAAAGTCAGTGTTTAAAAACAAGAAAAAACAAAACAAAAATTAGGGGTATTTTATTTAAACTAAGCAAAATTATCTGCCAATAGAACAAGAAAATTCGGCTTGTCAAGACTTTCCAAAACAAGTAAAAATAGCTAACCTCAATGAACCCAAAAATACCTTAAAATAAGTATATTCTCACTAATAACAAGTGCACTTTTCTTCGTAGAAAAATAAATGAGACCTTTATGCTCAATATGTTGAAAACTATTCTTAACTGAAGTAAATGCTAGTGCCATTATCTTGACATCATGATATTTTTTTTTCATGCTTGAAGTAAGAAATTATTGCTATTATAAAAAAGTAGTTTTATACTTGTGAGTGTTGATGACACAGCTTTGCATCAGTTGATATTCTAGTTTCAAGCATTATTTTACTCAATAAAGGTCATCAAATCTCAGCAACAAGCTGTAATATCTTACTGAGATCATTTAGGACCAAAACCCTTAAAACCAGTAAAACACTCTAACATAAAATCTGCTTAGTGAGAAGAAGTATCTTATCAGACAGAAAATAAGCAAACGTCACCCTTATTCATACTTGCCAACCCTCCGGTTTTACCGGGAGACTCCCGGAATTCAGCGCCTCTCCCGATAACCTCCCGGAAGAAATTTTCTCCCGATAAACTCCCGGAATTCAGATGGAGCTGGAGGCCACGCCCCCTCCAGCTCAATGCGGACCTGAGTGGGGACAGCGGCGACAGTCTAATTTCACGTCCGCTTTCCCACGATATAAACAGCGTGCCTGCCCAATCACGTTATAACTGTAGAATGATCGAGGGCGAGTTCTTGGTTTCTTATGTGGGTTTATTGTTAGGCAGTTTCATTAACGTCCTCCCAGCGCGGTAACAACACACAAATACAGCAGTCACGTTTTCGTCTACCGTAAAGCAGTTTGTCTGCCGTAAACAGCAATGTTGTGACACTCTTAAACAGGACAATACTGCCATCTACTGGATAGCCTCCGGAACACTGAAATTCAAGTATTTATTTTATTTATATGTATAATAAAATAAATATATATATATATATATATATGTATATATATATATATATATATATATATATATATATATATATATATATATATATATATATATATATATATATATATATATATATATATATATATATATATATATATATATATATATATATATATATATATATAGCTAGAATTCACTGAATGTCAAGTGTTTCATACATATATATACATATATATATATATATATATATATATATATATATATATATATATATATATATATATATATATATATATATAAAAAAACAAAAAAAATTACAAAAAATACACCCATGATGACTCACAGGGAAACCAGGAAGAAAAAGTCAAAAACACCCCAAAATGTGAAAAATGCCGAAAATGGTCAACAAATCCCTACCAAGCTCTGGGTTCCATAAGCCCCGGGAAGAGCCAAAATGGGAAAAATGTCAAAGACAACCCCTCGGAATGACTCACAGGGAAACCGGGAAGAAAAAGTCAAAAACAGCCCAAAATGTGAAAAATGCCGAAAATGGTAAAGAATCCCACCCCGACTGTGGGTTCCATAAGTCCCGGGAAGAGCCAAAATGAGAAACATTTAAAAAATACACCCATGATGACTCACAGGGAAACCAGGAAGAAAAAGTCAAAAACAGCCCAAAATGTGAAAAATGCCGAAAATGGTAAAAAATCCCACCCCAACTGTGGGTTCCATAAGTCCCGGGAAGAGCCAAAATGAAAAAAAATTACAAAAAATACACCCATGATGACTCACAGGGAAACCAGGAAGAAAAAGTCAAAAACAGCCCAAAATGTGAAAAATGCCGAAAATGGTCAAAACATCCCTACCCAGCTCTGGGTTCCATACGTTCCATAAGGAAGAGCCAAAATGGGGAAAATGTCAAAAACACCCCCTCGGAATGACTCACAGGGAAGCCGGGAAGAAAAAGGCAAAAACAGCCCAAAATGTGAAAAATGCGGGATATGGTCAAAAATCCCTCCCCGGCTGTGGGTTCCATACGTCCCGGGAAGAGCCAAAATGAGAAAAATGTAAAAAATACACCCATGATGACTCACAGGGAAACCAGGAAGAAAAAGTCAAAAACAGCCCGAAATGTAAAAAATGCCGAAAATGGTCAAAAAATCCATATATATATATATATATATATATATATATATATATATATATATATATATATATATATATATATATATATATATATATATATATATATATATATATGACATACTCGAGTTGGTGAATTCTAGCTGTAAATATACTCTTCCCCTCTTAACCACGCCCCCAAACACACCCCAACCCCGCCCCCGCCCCATCCCCGACCATGCCCCACCCCACCCCCCACCCACCGGAATCGGAGGTCTCAAGGTTGGCAAGTATGCCCTTATTGGAGATATTTAATCTTACTTAAATTTTAGTTTTTGCAGTGTGCAGTCTACATGTATGTCTTATGTTTGACTGCCATCTACTGGTCACACTTATCATTACACCATGTACCTAATCAAATTGCTTCGAGGTCGGTAAGCAAAATCAGAATTATTCAGGCGCACTGTCGAGTTTTGAGGAAAAAAAAAACATTCCCGGAAAATACGGTAGTTGTCTTTCCGACATTCCTACCTTCTTGAAACATGATCCCAGCCTGGTCCGGAAGGGTATGTTCATCTTCTCCTACCGGTAACCAATGACCGACGTTATTATACAATACAACATTCGTGAACATGTAATACTCTTTGCTTTCAACGACGAAATAGAAACGGGGAATCAATCGCGTGACTACAATTGACGGCCGTTTATTTCGCCGTCAAAGTTTGCCCGCAACTTTTCAGGATCGATTTTCCTCCTCCTCAGTTCCAGAGGAACGCGTCATTAGATTTGCCTGGTTAGGTGACACCTACACGTCCGACGGGTGATGGATGTTTTATATATAGAGACTAAATGAAAATCCCCCGCTCACTTTCACACACACACACACGCACACACACACACACACACACACACACACACACACACACACACACACACACACACACGCACGCACACACACACACACACACACACACACACACACACACACACACACACACACACACACACACACACACACACACACACACACACACACACACACACACACACACACACCTCTGATGTTCTTCCTATCATCTTCGATCAAAGAGCCGAGATCACCTCAGAGCCAATGACAAACTTTGACAAATGGCTTGTCTCCAAGCACCTGTGAGAAGATGGAGCTGACAGACTCCTTCACCTTTCCTCTTCCTCCCAGCACCAGCTTGTGCCTGGCTGGTGTAAGTGATATACTGTAGGACATGGCTGGGGTGTAAGTCATGCTCCTTCCGTTTCCTCCAGATTGTGAGGGGCTCCATCCATCATTGTCAGTCACCTCTCTCTTTTTCCCCCCCTTCTGTTTGTCTCTCCCGCTCCATCTCTCCATATGAGCCTTGCCTCTTTGCTCATTCCCTTCAAAAGGTCACGCCTGCACTCGTCCGTCCTCCATAAGTCGGTACGCTCCGCGCATATCCGTAACCGCGTACAGATGGCGAGTAATCTGGCCAGGGGTCGTTATGAATCCTGGCCAAGGCCCTGACCGACAGGCTCCTCTCTCCTTCTGTCGGTCCGTCTCCGCGAGCGTGGCCTAAAATAAGCCATTCATCTAAATGTCCAGACATTTGGCTTTTCTTGGCAAGGAACGCTCGGCTATTTTGCCCGGAGAATCTCGATCCGTGCGCTTAATTTAAGCAGACCGCCATGAATACGCGCTTGACTTGTGATCGGACTAACTGAACGCTTCACATGCACATGGAGCTAAAAACGGTCATGATCTGTGGTCTGGATTATGTTTTGTTAGTTTTTGGACTCTTTTAGTTCCTGTTTGCTGCTCCCTTGTTTGTTTAGTCACCATGGCGACTCATTAGTTTCACCTGCCTCATATGTTCGGGACACGCACCTGTTTTAATGAGGAGACTATTATTTAAAGGCCTACTGAAACCCACTACTACCGACCACGCAGTCTGATAGTTTATATATCAATGATGAAATCTTAACATTATAACACATGCCAATACGGCCGGGTTAACTTATAAAGTGACATTTTAAATTTGCCGCTAAACTTCCGGTTCGAAACGCCTCTGAGGATGACGTATGCGCGTGACGTAGCCCGGGGAACACGGGTATGCCTTCCACATTGAAGCCAATACGAAAAAGCTCTGTTTTCATTTCATAATTCCACAGTATTCTGGACATCTGTGTTCGTGAATCTGTTGCAATCATGTTCATTGCATTATGGAGAAGGAAGCTGAGCAAGCAAAGAAGAAAGTTGTCGGTGCGAAGTGGACGTATTTTTCGAACGTAGTCAGCAACAACAGTACACAGCCGGCGCTTCTTTGTTTACATTCCCGGAAGATGCAGTCAAGATGGAAGAACTCGGATAACAGAGACTCTAACCAGGAGGACTTTTGACTTGGATACACAGACGCCTGTAGAGAACTGGGACAACACAGACTCTTACCAGGATTACTTTGATTTGGATGACAAAGACGCAGACGTGCTACTGTGAGTATGCAGCTTTGGCTTCTAAACATTTGATCGCTTGACCGTATGTGCGCAACTTTTTTTTGCGTATGTACGTAACTTTTTAAAAATATATAAGCTTTATGAACCTTGGGTTAGGTGAACGGTCTTTTGGGCTGAGTGATTGTGTGTGTTGATCAGGTGTTTGAATTGTATTGGCGTGTTCTATGGAGCTAGGAGCTAGCAGAGGAGCTAGGAGCTAGCGTAACAAACACGCAGGTGTTTTTATGCAGGATTAATTTGTGTCATATTAAATATAAGCCTGGTTGTGTTGTGGCTAATAGAGTATATATATGTCTTGTGTTTATTTACTGTTGTAGTCATTCCCAGCTGAATATCAGGTCAACCCCGGCTCTCACAGCATCTTCCCTATCTGAATAGCTTCAACTCCCTACTAGTCCTTCACTTGCACTTTACTCATCCACAAATCTTTCATCCTCGCTCAAATTAATGGGGAAATTGTCGCTTTCTCGGTCCGAATCTCTCTCACTTCATGCGGCCATCATTGTAAACAATAGGGAACTTTGCGTATATGTTCAACTGACTACGTCACGCTACTTCCGGTAGGGGCAAGCCTTTTTTTATCAGATACCAAAAGTTGCAATCTTTATCGTCGTTGTTCTATACTAAATCCTTTCAGCAAAAATATGGCAATATCGCAAAATGATCAAGTATGACACATAGAATAGATCTGCTATCCCCGTTTAAATAAAACATTATAATTTCAGTAGGCCTTTAAAGGCCTACTGAAAAAAAAATCACACACCAGACGATAAGCCGCAGATACAGTTTTTAAGTGCAATGACAAAAAGGTACACATAGCAGAAAAGAGAAGTGGCAGATCAACTTGTCTGAAAAAGGGGCTTATTTAAAAGCTAGGGCAGGGGTCACCAACCTTTTTGAAACCAAGAGCTACTTCTTGGGTACTGATTAATGCGAAGGGCTACCAGTTTGATACACACTTAAATAAATTGCCAGACATAGCCAATTTGCTCAATTTACCTTTAACTCTATGTTATTATTAATAGTTAATTATATTTATCTTTGTGGAAACACTGATCATCTTAATGATGTCTCACAATAAATATATATAGAAACAGATAAATATCAATATGCAACACTTTATTTTTATATTTTCTCTAAGTGCACATTTTTCAAATTGAACATTTTCAAATGATCACTTCTAAGACAGTCTTGTGAAATCACAATATCCCATTTTAACTAGCTAGCCACTAACATTTTTTTAACAAATCATGAATTACTTTGCACCATGTTTGTACAAATAACTCATGTAAAATACAAAAGTCAACTCTCAAATTTTTAAATAAATCATGTCACACTTTGAACTGGACACCAAATCTGTTATCTGTTTCTTTTTCAGTTAGTGAAGACCAAGTCTTTAAAATATTTTCTTGGATTTTCAAATTCTATTTGAGTTTTGTCTCTCTTAGAATTAAAAATGTCGAGCAAAGCGAGACCAGCTTGCTAGTAAATAAATACAATTTAAAAAATAGAGGAAGCTCACTGATAAGTGCAGATATTTGAGCTATTTTTAGAACAGGCCAGTGGGCTACTCATCTGGTCCTTACGGGCCACCTGGTGCCCGCGGGCACCGCGTTGGTGACCCCTGAGCTAGGGTGTATAAATGAGTTTTAAGATGGGACTTAAATGTTTCTACTGAGGTAGCATCCCTAACTGTAGGGCATTCCAGAACACTGAAGCCCGAATAGAAAACGCTTCTAGTCCGTCAGTGGAAATTGGGCATCTCTCTCGACATTTTTATATTACATTTTCTTTTACATTGTTGCACTCGGCACAAGGTGGGTGAAGTGTCTTGCCCAAGGACACAGCGGCATTGACAAGGATGGTGGAAACTGGAATCGAACCCGGAACCTTCAAATTGCTGGCAAGGCCGCTCTACCAACTGAGCCACGCCGCCCAAATATATCTACTCCTATTGCCCCTATCACTTCATTATATCAGAATACCTTTATTGTCATTGTATGGAAACAACGGAATTGGACAGCAATCCAGCTCGGTGCTTTTAAAACAAACCTACATAAAATAGACTTAAGACAACAACAATAATAAAACAATTTAAAATGTAAAAACATAATAAAATGTTAAAAAAAACATATTGCACAGTAGATCTTTATCAGAGGTAAGCAAGTAATAAAGTGGTGAGTGTTCAGGTAAGTGCAGAGTTTAAGGCAATAACAGCTCTAGGATAGAAACTGTTTTTCAGTCTATTTGTCCTTGCTTTGATGGTCTTATAGCGCCTCCCTGAGGGCAAGAGTTCAAGCCAGCGGTGACCTGGGTGGGATGAGTCCTTGAGGATGCTGTTTGTTCTCCTGTTGCCTATAATATCCACCTTTTTCAAGGACATAGCGGCATTGACAAGGATGGTGGAAGCTGGAATCGAACCCGGAACCTTCAAATTGCTGGCAAGGCCGCTCTACCAACTGAGCCACACCGCCCAAATATATCTACTCCTATTGCACCTATCACTTCATTATATCAGAATACCTTTATTGTCATTGTATGGAAACAACGAAATTGGACAGCAATCCAGCTCGGTGCTTTTAAAACAAACCTACATAAAATAGACTTAAGACAACAACAACAATAAAACAATTTGAAATGTAAAAACATAATAAAATGTTAAAAAAAACATATTGCACAGTAGATCTTTATCAGAGGTAAGCAAGTAATAAAGTGGTGAGTGTTCAGGTAAGTGCAGAGTTTAGGGCAATAACAGCTCTAGGATATAAACTGTTTTTCAGTCTATTTGTCCTTGCTCTGATGGTCTTATAGCGCCTCCCTGAGGGCAATAGTTCAAGCCAGCGGTGATATGGGTGGGATGAGTCCTTGAGGATGCTGTTTGCTCTCCTGTTGCATATAATATCCACCTTTTTCATAAATTGTAGGAACTGTCCCCGTGATTAAATGTGGTCTTGGGTCTTTTTGTGTCTTTCTCACCATCACCTTGTCTAAGTTGGATGTCAAAGTTAACCAACCTTCTACTCTCCAGGTGAGAGGCACAATTTATAATGTAGAAATCAACTTTCACCAGCTCTGAGGCAATGCAACAGCTCAATATAGCGGCATAAGCTCATTCGCACTCACGACACCACTCAAAATAGTCCGTCTGCGTAAGGGCTTATAATAACAATACGGCTTATACTTGGTTAACTTGGTCACTTCCCAGTATGGATTCCTGGGGTCATTAAAAGTCAAAATGGAAATCCATGCCCATGATAATGTGCTCACTCTTCAGTCTTTCCAGTGTATCTCCATTTATAATCACCAAGCGAGTCATGCATCATCCACGGGGTTGCCTCGTCTGCTCATTAGCATGCCCTGAGTCATGACCACATCTCGTCACAGACCTCTCCCTTTTTTAATGTAGTCACCTGGCAGCCACCCACCCCCACCCCCCCCCACATTCGTCTTAGTATTCATCACCATGTGACATCGCTGACCTTCACTGGATGCTGCTTCCATTAGTTTGACAAATTTGCTGCGTCAAAGCAGCTTTGTTGACATGCAGGTGTAGAATCACCAGCGAATGGATTCCACATAATGAAAATGCCAGAAGAAGTGATGGTGTCTGTTCGGGTTGGCAATTAGGTTCAGCCGAGGGTCAGTGTTTGCAGCCATTTTCTGCGGGACCGACACAGGTTTTGGGGCGTGAGACGATGTCGCATCCCTGCAAAGACTTGGCGGGCGGCTTTCGGTGATTGCCGCGGGGCCTAGAGTGGCGGAATTCGCCGCGGCTTTTTCAGAAAGTTGCAACACAGGTTGACGTGATTTGAGGCTTGTTTTTTTCCCACCAATACCATTGAATTAACTTGTAATTTTATGACTTTGTTGTCAATGTCTTAAGTATACCTTGTAACCTTAACCTCAAAGGATTTCGACAAGAACAGTAAAAGAAACTGGATGTTTTATTCGTTTTACCCAAACGGACATAAAAAGTAGACACTATATGGCAGTGAAAACACACACTCAGAGGTCATTGTCAAATTTATGTTGTTTTTTTTTCAATTAACTACAAAACCCAAAACCAGTGAACAGGCCCGGCCCTAACCAATCTGGCGCCCCCCCACATCGGCAGTGACGTGTATATACTCACAAGAAACTGAATAGCTTTGTCTTTGACCTTTTTTTTTACTCAAAAAAAGCTAATTAAAAATCAGAATAGTTAACAAGATTAAAAAAAATATAGATAAATAAATGAATACAAAAAATAAAAAATGAATATATGAAATACAATATTTTTTACATAGATAAACACAACATAAAACGTGTCAACAAGTTGCATAAAATAAATTAAAACTACAATATAAATAAGGCACTGCACAAAACAAGATATCAAACCAGTATGACTTTAACAAATAGTAGGAAGGATCTGTAGGATCCCCTTTTTTTGTAATATATATATTACAAAAAAAGGGGATCCTACAGAGTTCTCTATGTGTGCTTTTTAATATTGCATTAACTAGAATGACTTACAAATTACTGTACACCAGGGAGTACTGTAATTACCTAACGCTACATTATTATTTTCCATAACAATTTAGCCCCCTCCACAATATTAACCCGACGTTAAAACAGAACTAGCTATTTATTGATTAGCAATTGCCGAATCATGTAACATTAGCTTAATGCTAAAAAGCCAGGTTACTATCACATTCTGTAACAGACAAATAATTTCATGTAGGCTAACGTTACCTACCTGCTACCTCTGTCTTTTTCTCGTTTCTCCTCCTCTTCTTTTCTCTTTTTTCTTCCCTGGGCACCTGACAGTTTTGGCCGTTTTGACATCTTGTGGTGATTTTTTGATGTGGTGACGTCCAAAAAGAGTCATGATACGGGAAGGGAGGGGGCGCACCGTGCCGGGGGAGGGGGGGCGTAATGTTGTAACAAATAATATTTCTATTAAATAGGCTTTACTTTGCATTTTAATTAACGTGGGATTATTTTATGTATTTAGAAATAATAGTACCAACTTTTTTTTTTTTTTTTTTTGTCTCCAACATTTGCGGCACTGGCGTGGCGCCCCCTGATGGACGGTGCCCTTAGCATTTGCCTATACGGCCTATGCCACGGGCCGGCCCTGCCAGTGAAGAAGTCACGTTGTGTAAATGGTAAATAAAAACAGAATACAATGATTTGCAAATCCTTTTCAACTTATATTCAATTGAATAGACTGCAAAGACAAGATTTTTAACGTTTGAACTGGAAAAATGTGTTATATTTGAAAATATTAACTCATTTGGATTTTGATGCCTGCAACATGTTTCAAAAAAGCTGGCACAAGTGGCAAAAACGACTGAGAAAGTTGAGGATTGGTCATCAAACACTTATTTGGAACATCCCACAGGTGAACAGGCTGATTGGAAACAGGTGGGGTGCCATGATTGGGTATAAAAGCAGCCTCCATGAAATGCTCAGTCATTCACAAACAAGGACGGGGCGAGGGTCACCACCTTGTTCGACTCAGATTTTAAATTCGAAAAAACAAATCAGCAGCGTCGTACAAAAAAGCTTTTATCCATTACGCCAAATAGCGAAAGTGAAACCGCTTCTATCAGGACATGATCTCGAGAAATTAATCCACGCCTTTATCTCGACTCGTTTAGACTACTGCAATGCCATGTATGTAGGCATTAGCCAGGCCTCCCTCGCCCGCCTGCAGCTCGTGCAGAACTCTGCTGCTCGCCTGCTAACACAGACCCGCACCCCTATATTAGCGTCCCTTCACTGGCTCCCTGTGCGTTACAGAATCAATTTTAAACTCCTTTTATTTGTTTTTAAATGTCTAAACAACCTCGCGCCAACATATCTCTCCGACCTCCTTCAGCCTTACTGCCCCACCCGATCCCTAAGATCAGCCGATCAGCTGCTACTGACGGTCCCGGACACAAGGCTGAAGCTTAGAGGTGACAGAGCTTTCGCTGCTGCTGCTCCCAAGCTCTGGAGCGACCTACCTCTGAGTGTTAGACAAGCCTCCTCTCTTCCTGTTTTTAAATCTCTCTTAAAAACATACTTTTATTCCATGGCTTTTAACACTGAGTGATATCCATCCTGCAATGGCGCCCCATAATACACCTGCTGTGAACCTGTTTTTATGTTTTTATATTTATTTTTTATCGTGTTCTGTTTGTGTTGTGTTGTGTTTGCTCGGTTCTCGTATTATCTTTTAACCTGCCCATTGTACAGCACTTTGGCTACCCCTGTGGTACATTTTAAATGTACTTTATAAATAACGTTGATTTGATTTGATTTGATTTGTCAACAAATGCGCGAGCAAATAGTCCAACAGTTTAAGAACAACATTTCTCAACCAGCTTTTGCAAGGAATTTAGGGATTTCACCATCGGCAGTCCGTAACATCATCAAAAGATTCAGACAATCTGGAGAAATCACTGAATGTAAGCATTCAACCAACATTGAATGCCCGTGACCTTCGATCCCTCAGGCGGTACTGCATCAACAAGTGACATCAGTGTGTGAAGGATATCACCACATGGGCTTCAGAAAACCACTGTCTGTAACCACAGTTGGTCGCTACATCTGTAAGTACAAGTTAAAACTCTACTACGCAAAGCCAAAGCCATTTATCAACAACACCCAGAAACGCCGCGCGAGCTCATCTAAGATGGACTGATGCAACGTGGAAAAGTGCTCTGTGGTCTGACGAGTCCGCATTTCAAATTGTTTTTGGAAACTGTGGACGTCGTGTCCTCCGGACCGAAGAGGAAAAGAACCGTCCGGACTGGTATAGTCAACCCCCAATGCTCTTCACATATGTCAAACGCAAAACATTTTCTCCCTTCCCCAAAATTCCCGGAATTTCCGGTAATTTTCTCCCCATTGAAAGGGAAACATTCAATCGACTGCATACCCAACATTTCTCAACCGAATCTAACTATTCCAACATCCACAAACTCCACTCACCTTGGACATTTAAGCATCTCAGTCCCACTCACGCGTATCGGCGGTTCGGGCACATAGGGCATTCACACGCAATTCCTACCAGAATTGCAAACTCTAGTTCTACTTCCAGTTGACCTACAGATAACCGCTTTACCTTTGACCCCCGGATTAGATTGCTGTCGTTGCATAAGAAAAATATGCATTTCCAAGCAACACGGTGGGATGTTATTTGCGCTGGGGGCTTCTCTATGGATGAAAGCTATATGTGGATGCTGAAGTGCTTATGGCAGCAGTGGTATGGGTAAGGCATAAAGAAATGCTCCAACTCCAGTGAAAAAATAGTTAAAAAAACACGAGTGCTGAATCATTAAAGATCAAATATCAAACACAATTTACTTTTCAAACTGCACCTTTCCAACTCAATTGGAAAGAAAGCTGCTGATACCACCGGAAATCTGTACAGCAGATATGATCATCTACATCAAGGATACCATTTGCCTGAGTGGCTGGACAGGAGTGTTAGGTTCTGTTGGTCTTGAACCCCAAGATGCAGAGATGGCAGGCATAGTGCAGGTAAACATGACTTTAAAGGCCTACTGAAAGCCACTACTACCGACCACGCAGTCTGATAGTTTATATATCAATGATGAAATCTTAACATTATAACACATGCCAATACGGCCGGGTTAACTTATAAAGTGACATTTTAAATTTGCCGCTAAACTTCCGGTTCGAAACGCCTCTGAGGATGACGTATGCGCGTGACGTAGCCCGGCGAACACGGGTATGCCTTCCACATTGAAGCCAATACGAAAAAGCTCTGTTTTCATTTCATAATTCCACAGTATTCTGGACATCTGTGTTCGTGAATCTGTTTCAATCATGTTCATTGCATTATGGAGAAGGAAGCTGAGCAAGCAAAGAAGAAAGTTGTCGGTGCGAAATGGACGTATTTTTCGAACGTAGTCAGCCACAACAGTACACAGCCGGCGCTTCTTTGTTTACATTCCCGAAAGATGCAGTCAAGATGGAAGAACTCGGATGACAGAGACTCTAACCAGGAGGACTTTTGACCTCGATACACAGACGCCTGTAGAGAACTGGGACAACACAGACTCTTACCAGGATTACTTTGATTTGGATGACAAAGACGCAGACGTGCTACTGTGAGTATGCAGCTTTGGCTTCTAAACATTTGATCGCTTGACCGTATGTGCGCAACTTTTTTTTGCGTATGTACGTAACTTTTTTTAAATATATAAGCTTTATGAACCTTGGGTTAGGTGAACGGTCTTTTGGGCTGAGTGATTGTGTGTGTTGATCAGGTGTTTGAATTGTATTGGCGTGTTCTATGGAGCTAGGAGCTAGCATAGGAGCTAGGAGCTAGCATAACAAACACGCAGGTGTTTTTATGCAGGATTAATTTGTGGCATATTAAATATAAGCCTGGTTGTGTTGTGGCTAATAGAGTATATATATGTCTTGTGTTTATTTACTGTTGTAGTCATTCCCAGCTGAATATCAGGTCACCTCCGGCTCTCACAGCATCTTCCCTATCTGAATAGCTTCAACTCCCCACTAGTCCTTCACTTGCACTTTACTCATCCACAAATCTTTCATCCTCGCTCAAATTAATGGGGAAATTGTCGCTTTCTCGGTCCGAATCTCTCTCACTTCATGCGGCCATCATTGTAAACAATAGGGAACTTTGCGTATATGTTCAACTGACTACGTCACGCTACTTCCGGTAGGTGCAAGCCTTTTTTTTATCAGATACCAAAAGTTGCAATCTTTATCGTCGTTGTTCTATACTAAATCCTTTCAGCAAAAATATGGCAATATCGCGAAATGATCAAGTATGACACATAGAATAGATCTGCTATCCCAGTTTAAATAAAAAAAATTCATTTCAGTAGGCCTTTAATAACCAAAGGAAATAGTGCAACCGGGAAGTGCACGTGCAATTGAAAACGGGCAACAATGATCGAGTCCTGGTTTATGAAGAAGTCTGATTGGCAACCTGGAACAGGTGTGCTCAGATTGCCAATCAGGGACAGACAGGTGTGGGAGACAGCGGTGGGGCCAAAGCAATGAGGCAAACAGGAAGTACCACTGAAAATAAGAGCACTGGAAAGGAAACAATACCAACCATAGTAAAGAAAAATAAACAAAGTCCACACCTGTCATGACATTCAGGACAAGGGCAGATTGAAAATATAAAAAATAAATTAATAAAACATCGATTTGTGATTATTTATTTTTTTAATCGATTAAGAATTGCTACAAATAACATTCACAATTAATCTGAAAATATATGTATATTTTTTTGTCTTAATGTTTTTATATATATATATATATTTGCATTATTGCTTTGCTCATTGATCTTTTTGTACAGATACTGGGGGTGTCCAAAAAAATCGGGTAAAAAATGCACTCAATTGCGGGAAATGTAGTCTTGATTTTCAACATTTTCTTTTTGCAGCTTGCATGTTAGCACACTGTGCCCATTTTCCAGGTTTTTCTCAAAGTGTGCTCACATGGCTGAATATTAGCATGTAGCTAGTTTAGCAGGTATACACATCAGGCTAATCTTTCCTGTGATAAAATGGCAACCTAGGTAATCAAAAAGGTCAGATTTCTCTATAGAATCTCCTCTCTGGTCAACAAAAGCACCATGAAGATTCTGACGGGAACTCTCGTTCAACCCTTTTTGCACCTCCTGGTACCCCAGCACCTCCAAAACCCTCAAATCTAGACTCCAAACATCCCAGAACAAGCTAGTCAGGTTACTTCTAGACCTCCACCCCAGATCCCACCTCACTCCTACCCACTTCTCCAAAGTGGGCTGGCTCAGGGTGGAGGACATAGTTAAACAACTTGCACTGAGCCTAGTCTATAAAATCCGCTACACCTCCCTGATACCGAAGTACATGTCAAACTACTTCCTTAACGTAAATGACCGCCATAACCACAACACCAGGGGGAGCTCCACTAACCACGTTAAACCCAGATTCCGATCCAACAAAGGTCTTAACTCAATCTCCTTCTATGCCACATCAATGTGGAATGCGCTCCCAACAGGTGTAAAAGAAAGGGCATCTCTATCCTCCTTCAAAACCGCACTAAAAGAACACCTCCAGGCAACTTCAACCCTTGAATAATACCCTCCCCCCTCCACATCCCACCTCCCCGGATTGTAAATAATCAAATGTATATACTTGTTCTTATGCTTTCTGAGCTCACTATGTTCACTGCTCGCTGTACATATCCTACCAAGTCAGACCTACACTGTTTCAATGTCCATTTCTCTGATGATGCATTTGTTGATGACCGAAGTGCTGATATCAACCAAACCTAACCCCCGCCCCTCCGCATCCCACACCCCGGATTGTAAATAATGTAAATAATTCAATGTATATACTCCGATGATTAACTTGTGTGATGACTGTATTATGCTGATAGTATATATTTGTACCATGAATTGTTATACGTGGACCCCGACTTAAACAAGTTGAAAAACTTATTCGGGGGTTACCATTTAGTGGTCAATTGTACGGAATATGTACTGTACTGTGCAATTTACTAATAAAAGTTTCAATCAATCAATCAAAGCGTTACATATTTTGGTCTTTCACTAACGCTAACTGTAAGCATGCTATTGTACGATATTAGCATAGTTCTGTTAGCATGCTAGCTCTTTTTTTCTTAGTTAATTTTGCTATTTTTTTTTGTTACTTGACGCATGCTAACTGCTAGCATTTCAGTCCAGCTTTGGTTCTTCTGCAGTCACATGAAATGTCTACCAAAATTGCATTTTCTAGTTCTTTGAAAAAACTGGTACCAAAAATGGCCGCTGCGTCCTTTGATTTGTCAGTCCGTGGCGATCAGTAGAAAAAGGTTTGGGCGCCCCCGTTCTAAGATTGTGTGTCTGCGCCAGAGAGTCAAATGTAACTAAAACTAATTGCTACGGGATTTTTTTCTTTCAAGTCCTCGGGGGTTCTGCATTTTTAAGGTCCATGCCTCCCAATACGTCCGTCAAATATGTCCGTCTTCTTGATGTTGCTGGCGAAGACGTTCCCGCAGCCGGACAGCAAAGGGCAAGGTTGCGTCTCCTGTATCCCGATGCCTCCTCTTCCTCCGAGCACATTCTTGATCCAAACTCGGAAAGACAGAGCAAAGAGCTCCCTCGGATTTCAGCATTGATGTCCGCGTAAGCCCGCTCTCGCCGTTACCAAGCATGGGATTTGATATTTTTTTGTGAAGTATGTGCTCAGCCAATAGCCTGTCAAATAAATTCTAAAAAAGGCATTGTTGAAGGACAAGGTACATATTATGCCGTATATCAAAATAGATATGCTCTAAAAACAGCAGTCAGCGGAACAACGGTGAAAAATGCCCTTTCTAGGACGGAAAGCTCATCCATCACGAGGACAACCCTCCCCGGGTTATTTCCATCTTCATTCTTTATGACAGAAGATTGCACCTTCAAATGCCCACAATAAACATTGCGGAAATCTTTGTATATCATTGCGTCACACTTTAAACTTGTTGCTGCCAAACAGTACAACGTTATAGACAATAATGTGTATTTCCCAAAGAACGTGTGCAAGTGTTTTGCCAAGGCTTTTGCAGATTGAATGTTCAAAAATCACATTCATTGTGCTTGGGGAGAACATTACCAGGAATTAGATGATACGAATGGGTTGGCGTTGGAATTTTTCGAATCCGTTCAAAAATGTTGACGCAATAACAGTTAGTATTTAGAAGGGGTATCTCGGAATTCCTGGAATTTGGGGAAAACTATGACTCTGTACAACAAAAAAATGTAATTTTGTTGTCCCAATTAAGGTGGAATGGTCAAAAACGGTTGAAAAATGTGGACTATGAAAACTTTCCAGCAAGAGGTAAAAATAGGGCTTTGGAGAACAGGGAATTCCTGGAATGTTTTTTAACTTGGAAAAAGGTTGGTTAAATGTCCAAGGTGAGTGGAGTGTGTGGATGTTGGAACGGTTCAAATCGAATGGTTTGGTGGCGCTGGACACTGTTGGCAACCAGGCCTCATGTTTATTTTTATTTTATTTTATTTAAAGGGTTTATTTTATTTTATTTATTATTTTTATTTTTATTTTTATTTTTTATATTTTTTGTTTTTGTTTTTGTTTTGTTTTGGTGTATGTATGTGTGTGTATATGTGTGCATATGTATATGTATGTAGGTGTATATATGTGTGTGTGTGTGTGTATGTGTATATGCATGCATGTGTGTATGTGTATGTATGTGTATATACATATATGTATGTATATGTGTATGTGTGTATGTATGTGTGTATGTATGTGTAGGTGTGTGTATGGGTGTGGATGTCCGGTGGATCGATTGGCCTGTATGTGGATGAGTTGGGGTAGGTGGGTTGGCGGCCTCTGTGGTAGCTGGGGGTGTGCGTTGTTGTGGTTTACGGGGTAGGTCGCTTTTTTTTTGTTTCAGGTTTCGGCGGCCGCGGGTGTTTGTACTGCGGACGGGCGGTGGTGGTGATGGTTGCTGTGGTACTGCCGGCGGTTGGCGTCGCTGTGTTGGGTTGGAGTGGTTGGGGGACTGTGGCTGGTATCTGTGCGCTTGTGGGGTTGTGGGGGCTGGCTGGCGTTGGCTTGACGGCTGGTTTGGGGGCTGGCGTGCGGACGGGGTGCATTGACTTCTTCCCCAGTTGGGGGGCACCATCCCCTGGCCGGAACTCGTATGGGTGCGTTGCTGTGTGGATGGCCGGGATGCGGTGTTTGCATTGGGCATGGGGCTGTGCAGTTTTTCTGCGTTTGGTTGCTGGTATGGGCTCTGCGGGGTTGGGTTGGGGCGGGCGGGGGCTGGCTTTGTTTGGCGGGGGGTGGGCTCGCGTGACGTCACGCTAAAGTGGTCTGGTGTGGGTCACGGGCCGTGGGGGGGGGCGGCTTCCTGGCCGTAGTTCCTGGTTGTCGGCCGCATGGACTGGGGGGGGATGTCCGGGCCCTCTACTCCTCCTACTTATAGCACACACAGTCACACAAATACAGGACTTTGGGGGATTGTCCTGCGGGGAGGCATGGTGGGGGGTTGAGGATGCCTCCTATGGGGCTCCGGTCCTCCTGTCTTGTCCCCTGCTCGGCCATCCCTCAATCTTAGCTGCATATTAGACACTTAGGATTTGGAGGGCTCGGCTTGGTTGGGACCCACCAAGACCTTGATGTCCCCCAATTTTAATCGCATTATTAGTTCCCACAAGCATACATATCTCACTCACGCTACAGTACACGCATCAATAGGGACTGGAGGTCGGCTGTAATGGCTGACCTCCTAATTTTAACTACACAGTAGACACTCTGGGGGCCTTGTACACATGCATGTGGGGGGATTGGGGTTCGGCGCACCCCTCATTGCCTCGTCGGCCGGCGCGGATTCCGGGGACTGCGTTCTGGTGGCCTGCCAGGCTTTTATTAATTTATTATTATTATTATTATTTTTTTTTTTTTAATGTGTATGTATGTGTATGTATATATATATATATATATATATATATATATATATATATGTGTGTATGTGTGTATGTATGTATGTATGTGTATGTGTATGTATGTGTATGTATATATGTATATATATATATTTATTTATTTTATTTTATTTTTTTATTTTGTGTTAGGTCGCGCGGGTCTCGCTTCCTGTTGGGTGGGGTCCGTGCCCGTGTGGCCCGACCTTGCGCTGTGGGGTCTCTGTTGGCGACCTGATGTGGTGGCGGCGCGGCGCCCGTGTCTGGTCTGGATACTGTGTCTCGGTTGTTTGGGCGGTGGTGTGTTTGTGCGGGTTTGGGTTGGGGTGGTGGGGTCTTTTGGCGGGGGGGGGGGGGGGGGGGGGGTGTTGGTGTCTCTTGTTTGCGTGTTGGCGTTTGGGCTTGCTGGCGGGCTGGCGCTGGCTGGTATCTGTGATCCTGTTGGCGTGTGGTTGCCGGTCGCGGTTTATTTTTTGATCGCTTTGATTTGATTGGGTGGTGCTGGCTGTCTGTGGGTGTTGTGGCTGCTGTTTCTGCTGCCGTTTGTTTGTGGTGTGGGCGCCCGTGGCTGCTGGGTCTGGTGCAGGGGGGTGGCTGATGTTGTGACTGGTGGCAGTGCGCGCGCGTGGTGGTTGTCGGGGCTGACAAACTGTGTATATGTATGTGTATGTGTGTGTGTGTATGTATGTATGTATGTATGTATGTATGTATGTATGTATGTATATATATGTGTATGTGTATGCATGTGTATGTGTGTGTATGTGTACATGTGTATGTTTATGTGTATGTATATATATATGTATGTATATTTCTGGGGGTACGTTCTGGGCCTGCCTGTCGGGTGGGGGTCGGCGCCTCAGGCTACTGCATCCGGACTGCGTGTCTGGAGCTCCTGGGTCCCGCCGTCCATCCCTTCCGGGTGGCCGTCTTGGTTGGGGCCTGCTGGGTCTGGTCCCTGCGTCTACTGTGGTGGCTTGGTGCTGCGGGGTATTCCGAGGTGCTGCGAGTCAGCCAGTTGTTGGGGTAGCGACCTTGTGTGTCAGCATGTCTGTGATCTTCTTTTAATTCTTTTTTTATTTATTTATTTATTTATTTATTTTTATAAATAGATTTAATTATTTATTTATTTATTTTTCCCCTCCTTTTTAAAAAAAATATATTTTATTAATATTATTATTATTATTATTATGTATTTATTTATTTTATTTATTTATTCCCCTACCTCGGGGGGGGGGGACTCGGCGGGGCGGTTGCTGGTTGTTCCATCTCCATCGTTGGGGTCCCTGCGGGTGGGGTGGGTGGTTCCTGTGGCCCCGTGCTGGGTGGTCCTGTGGCGGCCGGTTTGGGTGGGGTGGCCGTGGGCTGGCCTCGCCGCGCTCTCCGGGGGTGGGGGGGGGGCTCGTGGGGGCCCTGTTGCCGGTGGGGCGGGGGCGGTCTTCCCGTCCGGTTGCGGGGGGTCTCCGGGCCCCTCGGGCGGGGCGTCCCGCCTTTCTGTCCGTGTGGGGTGTGGTCTCTCGCTGGCTTGGGGTCTGGCTTCCCCCTGTTTTTTTCGTGCCTTGTCCTCTGCCGGGTGCGTCTGTCTGCGGCCTGCTGCTGGCCCTTGTGGGCGGCACGGTGGGCCAGGCTCTGGGGTTCCTGTCGCTGTCCGTCTTGGCTGCGTGGGGGCGGTGGCCCCTGGTTCCCTGGGCACCAAACCTACTGTTTGTGGGATGGGTTCTCGGGGAGGCTGGGGCCGTACTCTGGCTCCCGCACACACTGGGAGTCAAATGTATTGTACATGCAAATTCACATATACTCACACACATACATACAGACATACATAGGTACCTACGCTCCCACATACATATACAAATAAATACAGTACATATTTACACACTCAAAGTTCGTACTTCCACACGCACATTCATTATACAAACATACTGTATACACATACTGTACATATACATTCACTGTAAAAACATACATAATAATAATAATAATAATAACTGGGATTTATATAGCGCTTTTCTAAGTACCCAAAGTCGCTTTACATGTTAAAAACCCATCATTCATTCACACCTAGTGGTGGTAAGCTACTTTCGTAGCCACAGCTGCCCTGGGGTAGACTGACGGAAGCGTGGCTGCCAATTTGCGCCTACGGCCCCTCCGACCACCACCTATCATTCATTCAACATTCATTCACCGGTGTGAGCGGCACCAGGGGCAAGGGTGAAGTGTCCTGCCCAAGGACACAACGGCATGGTAAGAGGCGGGGAGCGAACCTGCAACCCTCAGGTTTCTGACACGGGCGCTCTACCCACTACGCCATGCCGCCCCATGGCGGCACACATACTGTACATATACATTCACTGTACAAACACACACATACTACACATACATTCACTGTACAAACACACACATACATATACTGTACATATACATTCACTGTACAAACACACATTTACACATACTGTACATATACATTCACTGTTCAAACACACATACTGTATACACATACTGTACATATACATTCGCTGTACACACATATACACATACTGTACATATACATTCACTGTACAAGCACACATACACATACTGTACATATACAAGTACATATGCACACATACACTCATGCACATAATCACGTTTCATCAAACATATATTAACGTTGTTGCCCTAGGGTAAACTGGGTATAACACATGGCACACTGACAAAGCTTAACCTATTGTTACTATAACAATCTACAAGGTTAAGGTTGCTTCTCTTTCTTCCCCTCCATTTTTCTGCATTCTTTCGTATCTCAAGTTATCATTACGTATATGTATTGTTGCATTTGAACAATTGTATTGTTGATAATAAAGGTAAAGTACTGGTATTGTTTATTATCAATAGCACTATTTCTATTGGTATTCATATCGCTCCATTTTTAGTGTAATAATGCTCATTGTCATTTCTGTATTTTTTTTTTTTTTTTTTTTTTTAATTTTCGCTAACTGCTTATTTGCTATTACTTTTACCATCATATTTGTACATGTCGTATTTGCTGATGTTGCTCTGTTGTTGTTGTTGTTGTGTTTGCTGTTGTTGTTTTTGTCTCTCTGTCTAATCCCCCTCTTGTCCCCACAATTCCCCCCTCTGTCTTCCTTTTTCTCTCTTTCTATCCCCTCCTGCTCCGGCCCGGCTGCACCAAATGATAATATAAATACATTTAATAAAGTCAAAATACAAGTAAGGCAACAAGAGAAGAATCCTACACTTCTCTTTTGTAAAGTAAATCTGAACAGCCGATATGGGCATCTACATCTGCTATATGATTTGCCCGAGAAGCTGGGCAGGACATTATAAAAAAAAACAAAAACAAAAAAAAAAACAAAAAAAAACAAATCGAATGACAAATGTGGGATATGGAGTGGATTGCATATTTCCCATTCATTGTCCATTCATTGGAGAAAGTTACCAGGAAAAACGGGAATTTTGGGAAAGGGAAAACATGTTTGTGTTCGATATATGGGAAGAGCAGTGTGGGTGGATGGTTGAAATGTCAGAATCGGGTTTAAAGAAATGCCAAAAATGTTGAAATATTTTCCTATTCATATGAATGGGAATTCCCTGGACATTTGGGAATTTCTGGAAACTGGGAATGTTTGAAAACATTGATAACTAGATGATATGAATGGGTTGGTGTTGGAATTTTTCGAATCGGTTCAAAAATGTTGACGCAAAACCAGTTAGAATTTAGACGTGGTATTTAGGTATTCCTGGAATTTTGGGAAAACCATGAATCTGTACAAAAAAAATGGTAATGTTGTTGTCCCAATTAAGGTGGGATGGTCAAAAACGGTTGAAAATGTGGACTATGAAAACTTTCCTGCAAGAGGTGAAAATAGGGCTTTGGAGAACTGGGAATTCTTGGAATTTTTCAAATCGAATGATAAATGTGGGATATGGAGTCAACTGTGCATTTCCCATTCATTGTCAATGGGGAGAAAATTACCAGGAATTAGATAATACGAATGGGTTGGTGTTGGAATTTTTCGAATCGGTTCAAAAATGTTGACGCAATAACAGTTAGTATTTAGAAGTGGTATCTCGGAATTCCGGGAATTTTGGGAAAAATATGACTCTGTACAACAAAAAAAATGGTAATTTAGTTGTCCCAATTTAGGTGGAATGGTCAAAAACGGTTGAAAAATGTGGACTATGAAAACTTTCCAGCAAGAGGTAAAAATAGGGCTTTGGAGAACTGGGAATTCCTGGATTTTTTTCAGATCGAATGACAAATGTGGGATATGGAGTCAACTGTGCATTTCCCATTCATTGCCAATGGGGAGAAAATTACCAGGAATTAGATGATACGAATGGGTCGGCTTTGGAATTTTTCGAATCCGTTCAAAAATGTTGACGCAATAACAGTTAGTATTTAGAAGTGATATCTCGGAATTCCGGGAATTTTGGGAAAAATATGACTCTG
This sequence comes from Entelurus aequoreus, assembly GCF_033978785.1. Taxonomy (NCBI): domain Eukaryota; kingdom Metazoa; phylum Chordata; class Actinopteri; order Syngnathiformes; family Syngnathidae; genus Entelurus; species Entelurus aequoreus. The sequence goes on from NC_084732.1 coordinate 97,333,558, forward strand.
TACAACAACAAAATGGTAATTTAGTTGTCCCAATTTAGGTGGAATGGTCAAAATTGGTTGAAAAATGTGGACTATGAAAACTTTCCAGCAAAAGGTGAAAATAGGGCCTTGGAGAACTGGGAATTCCTGGATTTTTTTCAGATCGAATGACAAATGTGGGATATAGAGTCGATTGTATATTTCATATTCATTGTCAATGGGGAGAAAATTACCAGGAATTAGATGATACGAATGGGTTGGCGTTAGAATTTTTCGAATCGGTTCAAAAATGTTTACGCAATAACAGTTAGTATTTAGAAGTGGTATCTCGGAATTCCGGGAATTTGGGGAAAACTATGACTCTGTACAACAAAAAAAATGGTAATGTTGTTGTCCCAATTAAGGTGCGATGGTCAAAAACGGTTGAAAATGTGGACTATGAAAACTTTCCAGCAAGAGGTGAAAATAGGGCTTTGGAGAACTGGGAATTCTTGGAATTTTTCAAATCGAATGACAAATGTGGGATATGGAGTCAACTGTGCACTTCCCATTCATTGTCAGTGGGGAGAAAATTACCAGGAATTAGATGATACGAATGGGTTGGCTTTGGAATTTTTCGAATCGGTTCAAAAATGTTGACGCAATAACAGTTAGTATTTAGAAGTGATATCTCAGAATTCCGGGCATTTTGGGAAAAATATGACTCTGTAAAACAACAAAATGGTAATTTAGTTGTCCCAATTTAAGTGGAATGGTCAAAATTGGTTGAAAAATGTGGACTATGAAAACTTTCCAGCAAAAGGCGAAAATAGGGCTTTGGAGAACTGGGAATTCCTGGATTTTTTTCAAATCGATTGACAAATGTGGGATATAGAGTCGATTGTATATTTCATATTCATTGTCAATGGGGAGAAAATTACCAGGAATTAGATGATACGAATGGGTTGGCGTTAGAATTTTTCGAATCGGTTCAAAAATGTTTACGCAATAACAGTTAGTATTTAGAAGTGGTATCTCGGAATTCCGGGAATTTGGGGAAAACTATGACTCTGTACAACAAAAAAATGGTAATGTTGTTGTCCCAATTAAGGTGCGATGGTCAAAAACGGTTGAAAATGTGGACTATGAAAACTTTCCAGCAAGAGGTGAAAATAGGGCTTTGGAGAACTGGGAATTCTTGGAATTTTTCAAATCGAATGACAAATGTGGGATATGGAGTCAACTGTGCATTTCCCATTCATTGTTAATGGGGAGAAAATTACCAGGAATTAGATAATACGAATGGGTTGGCGTTGGAATTTTTGGAATTGGTTCAATAATGTTGACCTAATAACAGTTAGTATTTAGAAGTGGTATCTCGAAATTCCAGGAGTGTTTGGAAAACTATGACTCTGTACAACAAAAAAATGGTAATGTTGTTGTCCCAATTAAGGTGGGATGGTCAAAAACGGTTGAAAATGTGGATTATGAAAACTTTCCAGCAAGAGGTGAAAATAGGGCTTTGGAGAAGTGGGAATTCTTGGAATGTTTCAAATCTAATGACAAATGTGGGATATGGAGTCAACTGTGCATTTCCCATTCATTGTCAATGGGGAGAAAATTACCAGAAATTAGATAATACGAATGGGTTGGTGTTGGAATTTTTCGAATCGGTTCAATAATGTTGACCTAATAACAGTTAGAATTTAGAAGTGGTATCTCGAAATTCCTGGGGTGTTTGGAAAACTATAACTCTGTACAACAAAAAAATGGTAATGTTGTTGTACCAATTTAGGTGGAATGGTCAAAATTGGTTGAAAAATGTGGACTATGAAAACTTTCCAGCAAGAGGTGAAAATAGGGCTTTGGAGAACTGGGAATTCCTGGATTTTTTCAAATCGAATGACAAATGTGGGATATAGAGTCGATTGTATATTTCATATTCATTGTCAATGGGGAGAAAATTGCCAGGAATTAGATGATACGAATGGGTTGGCGTTGGAATTTTTTGAATCGGTTCAATAATGTTGACCTAATAACAGTTAGTATTTAGAAGTGGTATCTCGAAATTCCTGGAGTTTTTGGAAAACTATGACTCTGTACAACAAAAAAATGGTAATTTAGTTGTCCCAATTAAGGTGGAATGGTCAAAATTCTTTGAAAAATGTGGACTATGAAACATTTCCAGCAAAAGAGGAAAATAGGGCTTTGGAGAACTGGGAATTCCTGGAATTTTTTTTTACTTGGAAAAGGATTGGTTAAATGTCCAAGGTGAGTGGAGTTATTGGATGTTGGAACGGTTCAAATCGAATGACAAACGTAGGATATGGAGGGGATTGTAAATTTCCCATTCATTGTCCATTCATTGGAGAAAATTACCAGGAAAAATGAGAATTTTGGGAAAGGGAAAACATGTTTGTGTTCGATATATGGGAAGAGCAGTGTGGGTGGATGGTTGAAATGTCGGAATCAGGTTTAAAGAAATGCCAAAAATGTTGACATATTTTCCTATTCATTTGAATGGGAATTCCCTGGACATTTGGGAATTTCTGGAAAACTGGGAATGTTTGAAAACATTGATACCTAGATGATATGAATGGGTTGGTGTTGGAATGTTTCGAATCGGTTCAAAAATGTTGACGCAAAACCAGTTAGAATTTAGACGTGGTATTTAGGTATTCCTGGAATTTTTGGAAAACCATGAATCTGTATAAAAAAATGGTAATTTAGTTGTCCCAATTAAGGTGGAATGGTCAAAAACGGTTGAAAAATGTGGACTATGCAAACTTTCCAGCAAGAGGTGAAAATAGGGCTTTGGAGAACTGGGAATTCATGGAATTTTTCAAATCCAATGACAAATGTGGGATATGGAGTCGACTGTGCATTTCCCATTCATTGTCAATGGGGAGACATTTACCAGGAATTAGATGATACGAATGGGTTGGCGTTAGAATTTTTCAAATCGGTTCAAAAATGTTTACGCAAAAACAGTTAGTATTTAGAAGTGGTATCTCGGAATTCCAGGAATTTGGGGAAAAATATGACTCTGTACAACAAAAAAATGGTAATTTAGTTGTCCCAATTTAGGTGGAATGGTCAAAATTGGTTGAAAAATGTGGACTATGAAAACTTTCCAGCAAGAGGTGAAAATAGGGCTTTGGAGAACTGGGAATTCCTGGATTTTTTCAAATCGAATGACAAATGTGGGATATAGAGTCGATTGTATATTTCATATTCATTGTCAATGGGGAGAAAATTGCCAGGAATTAGATGATACGAATGGGTTGGCGTTGGAATTTTTTGAATCGGTTCAATAATGTTGACCTAATAACAGTTAGTATTTAGAAGTGGTATCTCGAAATTCCTGGAGTTTTTGGAAAACTATGACTCTGTACAACAAAAAAATGGTAATTTAGTTGTCCCAATTAAGGTGGAATGGTCAAAATTCTTTGAAAAATGTGGACTATGAAACATTTCCAGCAAAAGAGGAAAATAGGGCTTTGGAGAACTGGGAATTCCTGGAATTTTTTTTTACTTGGAAAAGGATTGGTTAAATGTCCAAGGTGAGTGGAGTTATTGGATGTTGGAACGGTTCAAATCGAATGACAAACGTAGGATATGGAGGGGATTGTAAATTTCCCATTCATTGTCCATTCATTGGAGAAAATTACCAGGAAAAATGAGAATTTTGGGAAAGGGAAAACATGTTTGTGTTCGATATATGGGAAGAGCAGTGTGGGTGGATGGTTGAAATGTCGGAATCAGGTTTAAAGAAATGCCAAAAATGTTGACATATTTTCCTATTCATTTGAATGGGAATTCCCTGGACATTTGGGAATTTCTGGAAAACTGGGAATGTTTGAAAACATTGATACCTAGATGATATGAATGGGTTGGTGTTGGAATGTTTCGAATCGGTTCAAAAATGTTGACGCAAAACCAGTTAGAATTTAGACGTGGTATTTAGGTATTCCTGGAATTTTTGGAAAACCATGAATCTGTATAAAAAAATGGTAATTTAGTTGTCCCAATTAAGGTGGAATGGTCAAAAACGGTTGAAAAATGTGGACTATGCAAACTTTCCAGCAAGAGGTGAAAATAGGGCTTTGGAGAACTGGGAATTCATGGAATTTTTCAAATCCAATGACAAATGTGGGATATGGAGTCGACTGTGCATTTCCCATTCATTGTCAATGGGGAGACATTTACCAGGAATTAGATGATACGAATGGGTTGGCGTTAGAATTTTTCAAATCGGTTCAAAAATGTTTACGCAAAAACAGTTAGTATTTAGAAGTGGTATCTCGGAATTCCAGGAATTTGGGGAAAAATATGACTCTGTACAACAAAAAAATGGTAATTTAGTTGTCCCAATTTAGGTGGAATGGTCAAAATTGGTTGAAAAATGTGGACTATGAAAACTTTCCAGCAAGAGGTGAAAATAGGGCTTTGGAGAACTGGGAATTCCTGGATTTTTTCAAATCGAATGACAAATGTGGGATATAGAGTCGATTGTATATTTCATATTCATTGTCAATGGGGAGGAAATTATCCTACGCTAAAATCAGATACGAGGAATAAATCAAACTATGCAAACAAACCGATTCCTATACTCTACCAATAAAATATTTGTGGAGTGATATCAAGGATTATCTGTCAGTCGAGTTCCCAGACATGTTGACCTATTGCGCTCCAGACGTCATTCTATGCAAACTGCAAACCTGTGCATTATTCAACTCTACTCCCTTGGACTGGAGGGGACTTTTTTCATTGTCGTTTCGTAAAAATCCTGACATCTTTCGCCCTTCTTGATTACCTCTCGAGGGAACACTGCAGAAACTTTGATCTTATTTGCGATATGAACATTCCGAACAGCCTAAAAACACTGCAAGCATTGGGCATTGTTCTTGGCGCTCAGACCCCGACTTGACCACCACGTCTAGTTCCGCTAGATGTGACGTCGAGTGAATACAGAGAATGGTAATGCCTCCAAGGGTCGATCATGCCCCCCTCCTTCAGTGAGTGGTAGGATGTGGTGGGTTCGATGAACGATTGCTGGGTTGGTGACGTGACGTCGGGTGAATACAGAGGTGGACTACCAAACCAACATGGCTACTGTGCAGCAAACAGCGTGCAAACTATCGGAGTTCACAAGGGCCGTAGATCCTACGCTAAAATCAGATATGAGGAATAAATCAAACTATGCAAACAAACCGATTCCTATACTCTATCAATAAAAGATTTGTGGAGTGATATCAAGGATTATCTGTCAGTCGAGTTCCCAGATATGTTGACCTATTGCGCTCCAGACGTCATTCTATGCAAACTGCAAACCTGTGCATTATTCAACTCTACTCCCTTGGACTGGAGTGGACTTTTTTCATTGTCGTTTCGTAAAAATCCTGACATCTTTCGCCCTTCTTGATTACCTCTCAGAAACTCTGATCTTTTTTGCGATTTGAACATTCTGAACAGCCTAAAAACACTGCAAGCATAGGGCATTGTTCTTGGCGCCCAGACCCCGACTTGACCACCACTTCTAGTTCCGCATGTTTAATGAGCTGGACGTGACGTCGAGTGAATACAGAGAATGGTGATGCCTCAAAGGATCGATCATGCCCCCCTCCTTCAGAAAGTGGTAGGATGTGGACTTTAAGGTTTTACTACTTACGTATAAAATACTACACGGTTTAGCTCCAGCCTATCTCGCCGATTGTATTGTACCATATGTCCCGACAAGAAATCTGCGTTCAAAGAACTCCGGTTTATTAGTGATTCCCAGAGCCAAAAAAAAGTCTGCGGGCTATAGAGCGTTTTCTGTTCGGGCTCCAGTACTATGGAATGCCCTCCCGGTAAAAGTTAGAGATGCTACCTCAGTAGAAGCATTTAAGTCCCATCTTAAAACTCATTTGTACACTCTAGCCTTTAAATAGACCCCGTTTTTAGACCAGTTGATCTGCCGTTTCTTTTCTTCTCTCCCCTGCTCCCCTCTTCCTTGGAGGGGGGGGGTTGCACAGGTCCGGTGGCCATGGATGAAGTGCTGGCTGTCCAGAGTTGGGACCCCGGGTGGACCGCTAGCCTGTGCATCGGTTGGGGACATCTCTGAGCTGCTGACCCGTCTCCGCTCGGGACGGTTTCCTGCTGGCCCCACTATGGACTGGACTCTCGCTGATGTGTTGGATCCACTGTGGACTGGACTTTCACAATATTATGTTAGACCCACTCGACATCCATTGCTTTCGGTCTCCCCTAGGGGGGTGGGGGGGTGGGGGGGGGGGCTCTGTACCGAGGATGTCGTTGTGGCTTGTGCAGCCCTTTGAGACACTTGTGATTTAGGGCTATATAAATAAACATTGATTGATTGATGTGGTCGGTTGAAAGACTGGTTGCTGGGTCGGTGACATATTTCCTCAGCACTGCAACACAAACACGCCAACCTTCATCCACGGCTGACATTGCCAGGCACTGGGAAGGTGTGCGTACGCATTATCATCATCATCATCATCACTGCGTTCACCCTCTCCGCCTCTGACAGCATCCTGGAGACGGTGATTGTTCATGGCATCAACACACAGCCAGGTATCAGCAAACACATGCGCCCCGTTATTATCTAAAACACCACGTTTGGCTCCGACGTACGCCGTAAGATTCACATTCAGATAGAATTCCATTCCTCCTCTCTCGGCACGCACACACCCTTTCCTATTACACGCGATAATTCATTTTGCAGGAACACTGATGCATTATTTGTTAAGCTAGGCTGTGTTCTGTTGCACAATGAACAGTGTTTCACATCTCCGGGGACCTTGTTTGTTATCTGTGTAGAGGTAGGGTTATTATCAACTCCAAGGCAGAGAGAGTTCTTGTGTACACCAGTGAGTATGTTCCCACTATAAGCTTGGTTTTGGTTTTGATTGCAAGGGTTTTTATTTGCCTAAGATATGTACTTTGTTAAAACAAGCCAAAACATCGCCACTTAGTACGTTTGTTAGATGTAAATATAAACGGAATACAATGATTTGCAAATCATTGTATTCCGTTTACATTTACTTCTAACACAATCTCCCAACTCATATGGTTTGTAGTTAACGGGGACGTTGTTCGTGGTGCAAAGTGCGGCTATTTATTTTATTCCGGCTTCCCTTCAGGATGCTGTTAGTCTTTCCCCCTTGTACCCTCTCTCATCTTCCCCTACCGTGATCCATATCATTGTTCCCTAGAGGAGGAAAGGTGACAAACAAACCTATTCATCATCAGCAGGTTCTCCTGGCTAAACTGTTATCCAAGCTGAACTCTCTAAACTTTTCCCTGTGGCCTATTGTTTACGGCTGCATACTCTAAATTTACACCCGCCGTTTGTTTTATGAAGTGTCCACAGAGGGCAAGAAAGGGAAGCAGAGTCCTGGTGTCAGCATATTTCCCTGCACTGCCTCTGTAGTGTGATGTATGGTCCAGACCCGGCCTCTATTTGGGATTTCCGTCTCTATTTTTTTTTTTCTCACTACGCTATTGTTTTACGCTACTCAGTTTTTAGAAATCCAGCATGATCGTATTGCTCGGATCTTTCAGGGGGTGGGGGGACTTATTGTAAATGATTGGATGTTATTTATAGAGGCCGGAGTGAGGGAGTGGGGTTGGATAGATTGGTAAGGCTTATTAGTGATTCCCAGAGCCAAAAAAAAGTCTGCGGGCTATAGAGCGTTTTCTATTCGGGCTCCAGTACTCTGGAATGCCCTCCCGGTAACAGTTAGAGATGCTACCTCAGTAGAAGCATTTAAGTCCCATCTTAAAACTCATTTGTATAATCTAGCCTTTAAATAGACCCCCCCTTTTTTAGACCAGTTGATCTGCCGTTTCTTTTCTTCTCTCCTCTTCTCCCCTGTCCCTTGCGAGGGGGAGTTGCATAGGTCCGGTGGCCATGGATGAAGTGCTGGCTGTCCAGAGTCGGGACCCCGGGTGGACCACTAGCCTGTGCATTGGTTGGGGACATCTCTGCGCTGCTGACCCGTCTCCGCTCGGGATGGTTTCCTGTTGGCCCCGCTGTGGACTGGACTCCCGCTGATGTGTTGGATCCACTGTGGACTGGACTTTCACAATGTTATGTAAGACCCACTCGACATCCTTTGCTTTCGGTCTCCCCTAGAGGGGGGGGGGGGGGGGGGGGTTACCCACATATGCAGTCCTCTCCAAGGTTTCTCATAGTCATTCACCGACGTCCCACTGGGGTGAGTTTTTCCTTGCCCGTATGTGGACTCTGTACCGAGGATGTCGTTGTGGCTTGTACAGCCCTTTGAGACACTTGTGATTTAGGGCTATATAAATAAACATTGATTGATTGATTGATAAGGCGGCAGCTTGAGGAAAGTGTGGATTTATCAAAAGTTATGCGTTACTTAGACTTACACTTAGGGCTGGGCGATATGGCTTTTTATTAATATCTTGATATTTTTAGGCCATGTCATGATACACCATATACATCTCGATATTTTGCCTTAGCCTTGAATTAACACTTGATGCATAAACTGCATTACTATATGCTCATTTTAAACTTTCATGCAGAGAGGGAAACCACACCTACGACAATTTACCAAAAATGTATTTATTAAACAGTTATTAAAGGCCTACTGAAAGCCACTACTACCGACCACGCAGTCTGAGAGTTTATATATCAATGATGAAATCTTAACATTGCAACACATGCCAATACGGCCGGGTTAACTTATAAAGTGCAATTTTTAATTTCCCGCGAAACTTCCGGTTGAAAACGTCTATGTATGATGACGTATGCGCGTGACGTCAATGGTTGAAACGGAAGTATTCGGACACCATTGTATCCAATACAAAAAAGCTCTGTTTTCATTGCAAAATTCCACAGTATTCTGGACATCTGTGTTGGTGAATCTTTTGCAATTTGTTTAATGAACAATGGAGACTGCAAAGAAGAAAGCTGTAGGTGGGATCGGTGTATTAGCGGCTGGCTGCAGCAACACAACCAGGAGGACTTTGAGGTGGATAGCAGACGCGCTATCCGACGCTAGCCGCCGACCGCATCGGTGATCGGGTGAAGTCCTTTGTCGCACCGTCGATCGCTGGAACGCGGATGAGCACGGGCGTTGATGAGCAGATGAGGTCTGGCTGATGTAGGTGGATAGCTAATGTTTTTAGCATAGCTCTGACGAGGTCCCGTAAATAAGTTAGCTTCAATGGCATCGTTAGCAACAGCATTGTTAAGCTTCGCCAGCCTGGAAAGCATTAACCGTGTAGTTACATGTCCATGGTTTAATAGTATTGTTGATTTTCTGTCTATCCTTCCAGTCAGGGGTTTATTTCTTTTGTTTCTATATGCAGTTAAGCACGATGCTATCACGTTAGCTCCGTAGCTAAAGTGCTTCGTCGATGTATTGTCGTGGAGATACAAGTCACTGTGAATGTCCATTTCGCGTTCTCGACTCTCATTTTCAAGAGGATATAGTATCCCAGGTGGTTTAAAATACAAATCCGTGATCCACATTAGAAAAAGGAGAGAGTGTGGAATCCAATGAGCCAGCTTGTACCTAAGTTACGGTCAGAGTGAATAAAGATACGTCCTGCACTGCACTCTAGTCCTTCACTCTCACATACCTCATCCACGAATCTTTCATCCTGGCTCAAATTAATGGGGTAATCGTCGCTTTCTCGGTCCGAATCGCTCTCGCTGCTGGTGTAAACAATGGGGAAATGTGAGAAGTCCTTCAACCTGTGACATCACGCTACTTCCGGTACAGGCAAGGCTTTTTTTTATCGGCGACCAAAAGTTGCGAACTTTATCGTCGATGTTCTCTACTAAATGCTTTCAGCAAAAATATGGCAATATCGCGAAATGATCACGTATGACACATAGAATGGATCTGCTATCCCCGTTTAATTTAGGTCTTTAAGCCTGTCATTTTCAGTTGGTCGTCCTGGCGACATTGACATTATTCCTGCTCTGCTCTAAATACTTCTGTTCACTCTGCTGTAACCGTAGCTCTTGCTTCATGCCATGCCACAGTCAATCCTTTTGTTTCATGTCCATAGTTTTTGCCCAAGTGCTAGTTTTTGTTTCATTAGCCAAGTTTGTATCTACCGCCTTGTGCGTGCCTTTTGTTTACACCTTTTTGTTAGTGTTAAAATAAAGATGTCCTTACCTTCGTTTGCATCTTGGGAAAGCAATCCTCACAGGAAACTGCACCAAAGTCCATGTCCTGACAAGAAGCTTGCCAGAAGCTTGTGGATGGCTACCAAAAGTGCCTTATTGCAGTGAAACTTGCCAAGGGACATGTAAGCAAATATTAACATTGCTGTATGTATACTTTTGACCCAGCAGGTTTGCTCACATTTTCAGTAGACCCATAATAAATTCATAAAATAACCAAACTTCATGAATGTTTTTTTGTGACCAACAAGTATGTGCTCCAATCACTCTATCACAAAATAATAATAGTTGTAGAAAAGATTGAAAACTCAAGCCAGCCATGACATTATGTTCTTTTGACCACAGCTGTGAATATGCAATAGTTTTGCATGATGCATACCTAGTGGCACGCATTGTTGTACTGCCGACAGATGCTGGGGTAACCATTCCCAAACAGGGTCAAAGTCTGCCCTGTGGTGCTTTTGTGCTCAGCGACTGATAAAAATAGAGATTCCAACACAATAGGCCACTGATGTCCTTCTGTGTAATACAACATATCAGTAAATATTTATATCGCATCCCACGCTGCTGTGGTTCTGTTGTATTTATTTTATTTTTAAACACTGTCCATGCCGTGTTCTCGCCCTCCTATAAAAAAAACAAGTATTTACATGTCGCTTGTGCGAGCGAGCACTCGCCGGTGCCGTTGAACCCTCCCGACCTTTTGCTGACAGGGTAGGAGGAAAAAAAAACATGTGTAGTCCCCAGCTGCCGCGACACGGCCGTGTCCATAGGCGAGGGCAATTCTGCCTGTGGGAAACCAGCAGGGGCAGGGCGAAGGGGGTCCAGATGTACGAAACGCCTCGCAGCCGTGCGTCAGCCGTGGCCTCCGTTTGACGTGACCTTCCCCTGGGACGGTACGCTGCTTTGATGCGCCATAACATGGAGCTTGAAAAGCACTGAAAGTGTGTGTGCTCAATATTAAAAACATTTCACAGCAGTTATTCCGAACAAAATGATCATTATTATCAGGGTATTATTGATCGTGCTCGTAAAGTACTTATACACACATCGACATATTTTAAAGGCCTACTGAAATGATTTTTTTTTATTTAAACGGGAATAGCAGATCCATTCTATGTGTCATACTTGATCATGTCGCGATATTGCCATATTTTTGCTGAAAGGATTTAGTACAGAAAATCGACGATAAAGTTCGCAACTTTTGCTCGCTGATAAAAAAAAGCCTTGCCTGTACCGGAAGTAGCGTGACGTCACGGAGGTAATATTCCTCACAATTTTCCTTTGTTTACAATGGAGCGAGAGAGATTCGGTGCGACAAAGCGACGATTACCCCATTAATTTGAGCGAGGATGAAATATTTGTGGATGAGGAACGTTAGAGTTAAGAACTAGAGGCAGTGCAGGACGTATCTTTTTTCGCTTTGACCGTAACTTAGGTACAAGCTGGCTCATTGGATTCCACACTCTCTCCTTTTTCTATTGTGGATCAGGGATTTGTATTTTAAACAGATACTTGATCCTCTTGAAAATGAGAGTCGAGCACGCGAAATGGACATTCAGTGACTTTTATCTCCACGACACACTTAGCTACTGAGCTAACGTGATAGCATCGTTCTCAAATGCAGATAGAAACAAAATACATAAATCCCTGACTGGAAGGATAGACAGAAGATCAACAATACTATTAAACCATGTACATGTAATTACACGGTTAATAATTCTCAGCCTGGTAAAGCTTAACAATGCTGTTGCTAACAACGCTAAGGCTAATTTAGCAACTTAGCAACCGGACCTCACAGAGCTATGATAAAAACATTAGCGCTCCACCTATGCCAGCCAGCCCTCATCTGCTCATCAACAGCCGTGCTCACCTGCGTTCCAGCGATCGACGGCGCGACGAAGGACTTCATCCGTGGGTTTGGCGGCTAGCATCGGCTAGGCGTCTGCTAAGTAAGTAGTCCTTGTTGTGTTGCTACAGCCAGCCGCTAATACACCGATCGATCCCACCTACAACGTTCTTCTTTGCAGCCTCCATTGTTCATTAAACAAATTGCAAAAGATTCACCAACACAGATGTCCAGAATACTGTGGAATTATGAAATGAAAACAGAGCTTGTTGTATAGGATATTACGGGCTCCGAATACTTCCCTTGCCCTCGTGACGTCACACGCATACGTCAGCATAATAAAACGTTTTTAACCGGAAGTGTGGCGGGAAATTTAAAATTGCACTTTATAAGTTAACCCGGCCGTATTGGCATGTGTTGCAATGTTAAGATTTCATCATTGATATATAAACTATCAGACTGCGTGGTCGGTAGTAGTGGCTTTCAGTAGGCCTTTAAGCACATTTAAAAAAAAATATACTTGTAAAAAAAAAAGGCGGGCAATAAAACGTAAATTCTGGACTATTAGCAGCTACTTTTTTCCTACGCTGTGAACGCATTTAGAATTTTTTATTTTTTTTTAAATAAATAAATAAATACATTTTAAAAAAGAAAACAGATTTTTCTTTGCCAACGGCCATAACGTTTCGCGCATACTTGCCAACCCGCCCGATTTTCCCCGGGAGACTCCCGAATTTCAGTTCCCCTCCCTAAAATCTCCCGGGGCAACCATTCTCCCGAATTTCTCCCGATTTCCACCCGGACAACAATATTGGGGGCGACTGCCTTTAGCACAGACCTGGGCAAATGCAGCCCGTTAAGCTTTTCAATCTGGCCCGCCAGGACATTCCCAAATATTTTTTTTAGATCTTTAAGATGGAAAGTGTAGCTGCCATTATGATGTGCAGTCATGTTTTCTAATTACCATAAAGGCCTACTGAAAGCCACTACTACCGACCATGCAGTCTGATAGTTTATATATCAGTGATGAAATCTTAACATTGCAACACATGCCAATACGGCCGGGTTAACTTATAAAGTGCAATTTTAAATTTCCCGCCACACTTCCGCTTGAAAACGTCTATGTATGATGACGTATGCGCGCGACGTAGCCAGTTTAACAGAGGTATGGCTTCCCCATTGAAGCCAATACGAAATAACTCTGTTTTTATCTCATTATTCCACAGTATTCTGGACATTCATTGCATTATGGAGAAAGAAGCTGAGCAAGCAAAGAAGAAAGTTGTCGGTGCGAAGCGGATATTTTGCGAGGGAAGTCAGCAACACAACACAGCCGGTGTTTCATTGTTTACATTCCCGAAAGATGCAGTCAAGATCGAAGAACTCGGACAACAGAGACTCCAACCAGGAGGACTTTGATTCGGATACACAGACGCAATACCGTGAGTACGTAGCTGTGCTTCCAAACATTTGATCGCTTGCTATAACTAGCTCGAGCTAGGAGCTAGGAGCTAGCATAACAAACACCTAGGTGTTTGTTATGCGGGATTAATTTGTGGCATATTAAATATAAGCCTGGTTGTGTTGTGGCTAATAGAGTATATATATGTCTTGTGTTTATTTACTGTTGTAGTTATTCCCAGCTGAATATCAGGTCCCAAACATTTGATCGCTTGCCCGTACGTGCGTGTCACGTACGTAACTTTGGTTAAATATATAAGCTTTATGAACCTTGGGTTAGGTGATTGAATTGTATTGGCGGGTTATATATACGGGATCCTGTCCATATAACCCGCTCGAGCTATAACTAGCTCGAGCTAGTAGCTAGGAGCTAGGAGCTAGCATAACAAACACGTAGGTGTTTTTATGCGGGATTAATTTGTGGCATATTAAATATAAGCCTGATTGTGTTGTGGCTAATAGAGTATATATATGTCTTGTGTTTATTTACTGTTGTAGTCATTCGCAGCTGAATATCAGGTCACCTCCGGCTCTCAGAGCATATTCCCCATCTTCCACTCCCCACTAGTCCTTCACTTGCATTTTCCTCATCCACAAATCTTTCATCCTCGCTCAAATTAATGGGGAAATCGTCGCTTTCTCGGTCCGAATCTCTCTCACTTCTGGCGGCCATCATTGTAAACAATAGGGAACTTTGTGGATATGTTCAATTGACTACATCACGCTACTTCCGGTAGGGGCAAGACTTTTTTTTATCAGATACCAAAAGTTGCAATCTTTATCGTCGTTGTTTTATACTAAATCCTTTCAGCAAAAATATGGCAATATCACGAAATGATCAAGTATGACACATAGAATAGATCTGCTATCCCCGTTTAAATAAAAAAAATTCATTTCAGTAGGCCTTTAAGTCTTGAACTATAGAACATTTTTCAATGGTTGGAATCTGCGCTTTTGCATGATATTTTAGTGACTAGTGTTGTCCTGATACCAATATTATTTTGATACTTTTCGGTACTTTTCGATACTTTTCTAAATAAAGGGGACCAGAAAAAAATTGCATTATGTTATGACTTGGCGTAAATGAGGACTCAGATGCAGAGGAGTGACAATTGACTCAGACCTTTATTTAAACAATTCCTTGCTATCTCTAGGACAGAGTGATTAAAGAAAGTGGCTACAAAATCTATCTAAGATATATTCAAGCACTTATAGGGTATTAGCATAGGACATAAGGCAATAAACAGAAAATCACTCCATAAGGAGGAACCGGCAATAGCCAAAAAGTTGTATGAGTTGAATACACAAAAAAAACAACAATCTATAATGATCTACAAAAAAGGAAATTATCTCATGCTAAAAGGTTGAGACGCTATAAACAGAAAGTATGTATAAAGTATTTGCGAGGCCTGAAAACTAAAAGCGCTCCAGAAGGAGGGGGAAAAAAAAGAAGACAAGGCACTATGAAAATTGATACAAAAGACTAGACCAAAAACTTTAGCAAAAGAAAATCACTCTCTCAGAGGGAACAAAGGAATCAATAAACAAAGCGAGACAATACTTAACAAACTTGGTAGATGGCTGTGGACAAGGCTGTGGACAAGGCTGTGGACAAGGCTGTGGACAAGGCTGTGGACAAGGCTGTGGACAAGGCTGTGGACAAGGCTGTGGACAAGGCTGGAGATACGTAGCGAGACGATATACTCTGGCAACAAGACAGGGGAAGACGAGGACTATATACACATGAGGGAGGGTGACACAGGTGGACACAATCAGGCAATCAGGAGAGACATCAGACCAGTGACACAGGAGGAAGGGCAAGTGGCCTGAAACGAGAGGAGGATTAGAATTTTCAAAATAAAACAGGAAATGTGCCAGACAACCCCAAAACAGGACTTCCCTCACCACGGTGTGACAGTACCCCCCCCTCTATGGCCGACTCCGGACGGCCCAGACTGTTCGGGGTGGTCTCTGTAGAAGTCCCTGATGAGAGTGGGGTCGACAATGTGGCGGGAAGGAACCCACTGTCTCTCTTCGGGTCCATATCCTTCCCAATCCACCAAGAATTGTCTGCCCCGACCCCGGTTGCGCACTGCCAACAAGCGTTTAACCTTGTATACTGGTCCACCTTCAATTACTTCGGGTGGTGGAGGGGACGTGGTGGCCGGGACCATGGTGCTTTCTTTGGCTGGTTTGACCTGACTGACGTGAAAGGTGGGATGGACGCGGAGGGATCGAGGCAGACGAAGCCGAACCGCTGCAGGTCCGACGAGCTTGGTAATAGGGAATGGACCTACAAAGCGTGGTGCCAGTTTCCTTGATGTGACCTTGAGATGTAAGTTCTTGGCTGAAAGCCAGACTCTCTGACCGGGTTCGTACGCAGGCGCAGGTCGTCTCTTGCAGTCTGCCGCTCTCTTCATCCGATCTTGTTGTCTAGTCAATACTTGACGGGCGGCTGCCCAAATGCGGCGACAACGTTGGACCATGGCATGGGCGGAGGGGACCGACACTTCTGACTCATTCTCTGGGAAGAGAGGGGGCTGGTACCCTAAGGCACAATGAAAGGGAGAGAGGCCGGTGGCTGATGTAGGCAGCGAATTGTGCGCATACTCTACCCAGACCAGGTGTTTGCTCCATGTGGAGGGGTTCTGGTAGACCAAGCACCGGAGGCCGGTTTCCAGCTGCTGGTTAAGTCGTTCGGTCTGGCCGTTGGCTTCTGGATGATATCCTGATGTCAGGCTGGCCTTGGCTCCAATGAGTCGGCAGAACTCCCCCCAGAACCGTGATACAAACTGTGGTCCCCGGTCTGAAACAATGTCTTTGGGAAATCCATGAACTCGGAATACATTAGTCATCATAGTCTCTGCCGTCTCTTTGGCGGATGGTAATTTAGGCATAGCAATGAATCTGACCATTTTGGAGAATCTGTCGACCACGGTGAGGACGGTGGTGTTACCTTGTGAGACCGGGAGGCCTGTAACGAAGTCCATCGAGATGTCTGACCACGGTCTGGAGGGAATGGGGAGCGGCTGGAGAAGTCCCATGCGAGACCTGGAAGACATTTTGTTCCTGGCACAGACCGAACAGGCCTCTACGTACTCCCGGACCTCCGTCTCCATGGCTGGCCACCAGAACCGCCGGGAGATCACAAACATGGTTCTTTTAACTCCCGGATGGCACGAAAGCAGCGAGGTGTGAGCCCAATGAATCACCCGGGGACGCAGCTCAGTGGGGACAAACAATCGATTAACAGGACATCCCCTAGGTGGCGGGGCCACACCGTTAGCTTGCTTTACCTCTGTTTCTATTGGCCAAGTTACCGCTCCTACCACACAGTTCAGTGGAAGGATAGTCTCAGGTTGCTTGGCCTCAAGCTCGGGGTCGAATAATCGTGACAAGGCGTCTGGCTTGACGTTGCGGGACCCCGGCCTGTAGGAGAGCGAGAAGGAAAAGCGATTAAAAAAAAGCGCCCACCTGGCCTGGCGAGAGTTGAGTCTCTTAGCCTTCTTTATGTATTCCAGGTTCTTGTGATCTGTCCAGACGATGAACGGGTGTTCGGCCCCCTCGAGCCAATGCCTCCATTCCTCCAAGGCGAGCTTCACCGCCAGCAACTCACGATTGCCGACATCATAGTTTTTTTCAGCTTTGGACAGCCGCCGCGACAGAAAGGCACATGGATGCATCTTGCCGTCCTGTTGAGAACGTTGAGACAGGACCGCTCCCACTCCTTCATTAGAAGCGTCCACCTCCACGACGAACTGGCGCTGCGGGTCCGGAATGGTGAGGATGGGCGCTGAGGTGAAGCGGAGTTTGAGTGTCTGGAAGGCCCTCTCTGCTTCCGGAGACCAGTGGAACCGCACCTGGGGAGAGGTAAGAGCATGGAGAGGAGCAGCTATTGCGCTGAAGCTTCTGACAAACCGCCTGTAAAAGTTAGCAAAACCCAAGAATTGCTGAACCTTCTTGCGGTTGTCAGGTGTAGGCCAATCGGCCACAGCGCTAACTTTAGCCGGATCCATCTGCACTCTTCCAGGAGCTACAATGAAGCCCAGGAAGGAGACAGTGTCGGCATGAAAAACACTCTTTTCAGCTTTAACATACAAGTCATTGTCCAAAAGTCTCTTTAAAACCTGGGTTACGTGGACTTGGTGAGTGTCACTGTCAGGAGAATAAATCAATATATCGTCCAGGTAGACGTACACAAAATGGTCCAGGAAGTCTCTTAGAACTTCATTGATCATAGCTTGGAACACGGCGGGGGCATTGGTGAGTCCGAAGGGCATGACCCTGTATTCATAGTGGCCGCTGGGTGTGTTGAATCCAGTCTTCCACTCGTCTCCCTCTTTAATTCGGACCAGATGGTAAGCGTTGCGTAGATCCAGTTTGGTGAATATTTTGGCCTGTTGGAGTTGGTCGAAGACAGAGGACATGAGGGGAAGAGGGTAACGGTTCTTAATAGTAATGTCATTGAGTGGGCTGTAATCAATGCAGGGTCTTAACGACCCGTCTTTCTTCTTCACAAAGAAGAACCCTGCTCCTGCTGGCGATGATGACGGGCGGATCAAGCCAGCTTTCAGTGATGCAGAGATGTATTCATTCATGGCTGCCCTTTCTGGACCAGAAACAGAGTACAGGCGCCCCCTGGGAATAGTGGCCCCGGGCAGTAAATCAATGGCACAGTCGTAGGAACGGTGGGGTGGAAGTGACATAGCCTTAGTTTTGCTGAAAACTTGTCGTAGGTGGTGGTAACAGGAGGGAACAGAATTCAGGTCCGGAAATTCTGAGTCTGTGGCAGGATTGGCAGAAAAAAGATTAATTTCCTTGACATTTTTCTTTTGGGCAGTAGAAAAACTACATTTCTGGGTACATTCCCTTCCCCATACACTGATCTTCCCTGTTTTCCAGTCAACACGAGGGTTATGCTGGTACAGCCATGGATACCCCAAAATTAGCGAATGAGAGGGAGAAATAATCAGGTATGGACGAATTTGTTCCTGATGGCCGTCTATGTTCATTTGGAAAGGTTCACTGATGTGTGTGATGGTGAAAAGCTCCTTACCATTTAGAGAACTGGCCCTAATAGGTTTAGCTAGTGGTTCTGACTTGAGTCCTAGTCTCCTAGCTAAACCCCAGTCCATCAGACTCTCATCTGCCCCAGAGTCTATTAGCGCCTCTAGAATTGTGGTCGTGTGATGAGTTATCGTGATCTTGGTAAGAATACGTGGAATCTGAGGAACAGCCGGAATGTGACTCACCGCCTGGGGTCCCTTGGTTGGACACGAACCGACAAGATGGCCACCCTCTCCACAGTAGAAACATCTTCCCTCCATCAGCCGCTTGCGTCGCTCCTCTGGGGTCAGTCGGGCTCTCCCCAGCTGCATGGGTTCCTCCTCCTGATTTGTGCGTAGGTGAGGAAGTAGCTCCGGAGGTGGGCGCCGAGTCGTCGACCAGCTAGGTGCGAAAGGACGGGTGGTTCTACCTGCAGCTTCCGATCCTCCTCCTCGCTGTCGTTTGAGCTGGGCTAGTCTGTTGTCCGTCCTGATAGCGAGCGCGATGAGGGCATCTAGGTTATCGGGTAGGTCCAGGGGAATGAGGAGGTCCTGTATGGAAGCTCCGAGCCCCTTAAGAAAAACATCATAGAGCGCCATGTCGTCCCACCCACTTTCAGCTGCCAGCGTGCGGAAGCGGATGGCGTAGTCGCACACGGAGCCGCTGCCCTGCTTTATGCTGCTTAGCTCTTGTGCCTTTTCTCTGCTGGAGGACACCGGGTCAAAAGTTCTTGTTAGAGCAGCTTGAAAGTCTTTAAATGAGTGGCAGAGTGACGAGTTCCGCCCCCATTCGGCAGAAGCCCACGCTTTGGCTCTATCCGTAAGATGGGAAATCATGAAAGCAATCTTGGAGCGGTCAGTGGGAAATGCATGGGGCATCAGTTCATAATGAATAGCACAGTCAATCAAAAAGGTCTTGCACAAACCGGGAGCGCCAGCGTATGGCGCCGGAGGAGCCAGCTTGCATCCGGCTCCGGGAGGAGGTGAAGACAGGGTGGGAGCAGCGGGTGGCGTGGGGGGCTGGGACGCCGGAATCGGTCGAGCAAACTGCTCAAGTAGTCCTTGTAGCTGGGAGGACAGGTGACCCATGTTTGCTGCCATCGCCGTCTGAAACTCCTCCTGTCGGGCGAGCCGTGATTCCTGGGTGTGCAGGATTTCCGTCAGTTGTTTAGCCTCTGCTGAGTCCATACTGGCCAGAGTATACTGTTATGACTTGGCGTAAATGAGGACTCAGATGCAGAGGAGTGACAATTGACTCAGACCTTTATTTAAACAATTCCTTGCTATCTCTAGGACAGAGTGATTAAAGAAAGTGGCTACAAAATCTATCTAAGATATATTCAAGCACTTATAGGGTATTAGCATAGGACATAAGGCAATAAACAGAAAATCACTCCATAAGGAGGAACCGGCAATAGCCAAAAAGTTGTATGAGTTGAATACACAAAAAAAACAACAATCTATAATGATCTACAAAAAAGGAAATTATCTCATGCTAAAAGGTTGAGACGCTATAAACAGAAAGTATGTATAAAGTATTTGCGAGGCCTGAAAACTAAAAGCGCTCCAGAAGGAGGGGGAAAAAAAAGAAGACAAGGCACTATGAAAATTGATACAAAAGACTAGACCAAAAACTTTAGCAAAAGAAAATCACTCTCTCAGAGGGAACAAAGGAATCAATAAACAAAGCGAGACAATACTTAACAAACTTGGTAGATGGCTGTGGACAAGGCTGTGGACAAGGCTGTGGACAAGGCTGTGGACAAGGCTGTGGACAAGGCTGTGGACAAGGCTGTGGACAAGGCTGTGGACAAGGCTGGAGATACGTAGCGAGACGATATACTCTGGCAACAAGACAGGGGAAGACGAGGACTATATACACATGAGGGAGGGTGACACAGGTGGACACAATCAGGCAATCAGGAGAGACATCAGACCAGTGACACAGGAGGAAGGGCAAGTGGCCTGAAACGAGAGGAGGATTAGAATTTTCAAAATAAAACAGGAAATGTGCCAGACAACCCCAAAACAGGACTTCCCTCACCACGGTGTGACACATTATTGGCTTTATTTTAACCAAAAATCTTAGGTGTGGCGGACCGGTACTTTTCAGAGGCGGTATGGTACCGAATATGATTCATTAGTATCGTTGTACTATACTAATACCCGTATACCGTACAACCCTACTAGTTACTATGGTAATCTACGTCACAGCAGGTCAGACGAGGCACCAAGCAGTGTGGGTGGGGAGCGTTTCCACAGAGTGTTTCCAGAGCGGCCAGCCTGAAATGTGGGCGTCAGGGACAGACGTGGAATGATATTTTTACAAGCTTAGTGATGTATCAGATATATCAGATTGTAGATGTTTTTTTACCCTTCACGTTCATATGTCGCTGTGTTTGTTGCATTTTTGTTGAATTTGGCTTGATTGTAAAATATGTCGATTGAGAGGGGGTGTGACGGTCATATGTTCTCAATATTCAGGGTTTTATCGTTCATAGAAAAAAATAAAATTCCATTCCGTTTTTAAGGCGGTCTGTCATAACATTTTTTGCATTCAATCAGACTTTATTGTGAGGTTTTGTATTAGTTTTCCTAAAAAATAGATGTACAGGCCCCCAGACAAATTTCTTTCTCTAATTTTGGCCCCCGAGTCAAAATAATTGCCCAGGCCTGCTTTAGCGTCCTCTCTCCTCTGAAAAGGAGACTATTATATATGTCTCCGTTATCCATATACTGCAAAAACTGAAATCTAAGTAAGATTAAATATCTCAAATAAGGGTGATATTTGATTGTTTTCTGTCTGATAAGATAATTCTTCTCCCTAAGCAGATTTTATGTTAGAGTGTTTTACTTCTTTTAAGTGTTTTGGTTCTAATTGATCGTTAGTATATTATATTATATTTTATGAGCTATATTGAGTAAAACATGCTTGAAACTAGAATATCAACTGTTGCAAAGCTGTGTCATCAACACTCACAACTACTTTATAAAGTAATAATCTCTTACTTCAAGCATAAAAAAGAAAAAATCATGATGTATGCATATCATTATGTCAAGATAATGGCACTACAGTGTAAAAAAAATAAATCCTATTTTTATGGTTAATTTACTCTAAATTTCTACTGTAATTTTTCTATTTCTTTTAAATAGTCTATAAAACTGTAGAATTGAAGACATTATCTGTAAATAAACAATCCGCCTGTTATTTTAAGTAATATGCCAGTAATGACAAACTATGTATATTACAATATTTTTTACAGAGAAATACCAAATTAATTATACATAGCATTTTCTGTTTTCTTAAATTACTTTCAAATTCATGTAATATTACAGTGATTATCTTTCATTAAATATGTAGCTTGTTATATAAAAGTCTAAGCCCATACTAACAATCTAACTGTAGAATAAAGGTATTTTTCTGCAGAACTGTTTGCATCGTCACTTTATTAAAGGTGGTTGATCTTAGTAATTTAGTAAAAATCTGTAAAATTACGATATTTTTCTTCAAAACGGTTCATGAAAATTTCTGTACATATAATGTTTTTGATCATTATTTGGTTTACAATGTTTTACTTTAATTTTATGGTTTTTCGTAGATGACCGTTTTTTTACATACTTTTTTTTTTACAGTGTAGCATTTACTTAATTTAAGAATATTTTTCAACATATTGGGCAAAAAGGTCTCTTTTTTTTCTACCAAGAAAAGTGCACTTGTTATTAGTGAGAATATATTTATTTTAAGGTATTTTTGGGTTCATTGAGGTTAGCTAATTTTACTTGTTTTGGAAAGTCTTGACAAGCCGAATTTTCTTGTTCTATTGGCAGATAATTTTGCTTAATTCAAATAAAATACCCCTAATTTTAGTATTTGTTTTTCTTGTTTTTGAACACTGACTTTTTGCTGTGTACTTTTTTCCTACGCTGTGAACGCGTTTATAAAACTGATTTTTCTTTGCCAACGGCCGTAACGTTTTGCGCATACTTGCCAATTTTCCCGGGGGACTCCCGAATTTCAGTACCCCTCCCGAAAATCTCCCGGGGCAACCATTCTCCCGAATTTCTCCCGATTTCCACTGCCCACGGACCTCCGAGCTTGCCTTGCCCCCCTTGGATTCAACACTACCGGTAACACTCATCAGCTAATCACTACACATAGTCGCACACCACACACAATTGGATTAGTTTTGCACTCCATACTTTTGTAAATTGAAATAAATAGAGATAAAACGACGTCCCTGCATTCTGTGCCGTCTTCTTCCACCCTGTACCGTACCTAAAATGCTGTAAAAAGTCTAGAAAAAATGTCAGGTTCAAACACTGATGACATCTATTAAACAAGACAAGAGGCAAATAACTAAACAGAGACAGAATTCAATTTGGACTCAATATATTGAGGAGAGTCGCCCGGACATTGCATCCTTCCACAATCTCCAGCACGCTCTGCCACAAGATTACATTCCTCCTTCTTTATTTGACTTTCTCCCCCCAGCCGACCACAGCTGCTTCCAGAGGGAAGTGGGTCGTAAACAGCGTTGCCTTTGGTTACCGACCAGTTCAAAAGAAGAGGTCGTAAAATAGTTCAAAAAGAGTTCCATAAATTAGGTTCAAAGAGAGTTCCATAAAAGAGTTAAAAAAAAGTTCAAAAAGAGTTCGTCTGGAAATTGGGCAGATCCTATCATCTCTCCGCTTTGAAGTCCCAGTGGAGTTTTACGAGCCTTCTTCTTGGTTGGTTTCAAAAAAAGCCTTTTGTCTTTTTGCCTGGAACTCATTTCAACACAAATTTTTTTGTGATAACTTACAATTATTCTAACAAAAAACACTTAAACGGCACAAAAATGAGCAATTAGCACAGTAGCAGTGCTGACAATCAATCAGCCCGCTCACAATGAATGTGCTGCCGGGCACAAAATGGAACAATAGTGAACATTTTATTCGGTTTGTGTTTCGTAGATGGAAAAGTTTGTACGACAAGGGCTTCCGAAAGGAAAGTTCCACTATGAGTTAAAAATGCAATTTGCAAATTTCGCTTAACACCATACAATAAGGCCGGTGAGTATATTTGGAGTCGACTGTACATCTTCAACTCCCGGACGCCATTAAAGAAGAAGATTGCTTTTTAAGTGCCGTCAATGCAGAATACGCTATTTAATCTGAGGAGATTTATGTAAAGCAATCATCCAAGTAAAAATTGTCGTCGCCATTTATCAGGCCGACTGGAAATTGCGGCCATAATTGTCACAACTGGACGCAGATGAGACCTTATGACCATAAAGAACCCTGACGAGGTCCCTCGGATCGTTTTTAATGTCCCTTCTTTGTGTTAGTGTGACCTGGAGGACTGACTGGCTGACTGCCTCTCCCACACCCCCCGGAGGTCGGCTCATTACTCTGCCCCTCGCTTGGGGGTGTCGCAACATAAGAGGGACTAGTTTATGAACTTGGCTAGTCTGTAATTATTTGGTCTTTTTACAAAATCTATGGCTTTTTTTTTTTTTTTTTTTTTTTTTTGGGGGACAATTTTGGCAACACCCGGGCGTCCTCTTGAAGGTCCAGATGCAGAGAATGCAGCTTTTCACGGCGCGTCATGGTCATCGACCCACTAGCTGCGAAAACTAGCTCTCCGATCAACTAAACAGACTCAATAACTCCACGGTGACAATTTGGTGAATTTAAGGAAACTGAAACAAAACAAAAATAATGCCATTGTAAGTTTATTTTACTAACACGAAAACTCGTAAACGTGTTAGAATATTAGTTAATGCTAACGACGCTCGCTTCATTACGTTACCGTGCATGAAAGCACCCCCTCAATCTTCACATATGGGACGGTTTATTAAGTATGAATTGTTTTAGTTATATTGTAAAACCTATAAATTTTGCTCGGAGCGAAGAAAGAAGAATCCACACAAGTAGAAACGCTATGGACGGTTAAAAGACCCAACGGCTTTTCTACTTCCGAATCAAAGCTCTAGACAGCAGGAATTCATGTTCACCCAGCAGCACCTGTAGTGAGCAAACACGTCCAAAAGATGGCGCCATAGCACAAACAATAACACACTATTAGATTTTCTTTGCATGTGTGCAATTAAAAACTATTTGCTTTATGGTCTTCAGGAAAGAAAAGCATATAAATTAGCCGCAGTGTTCAAAGCGTAGGGAAAAAAGTAGTGGCTATAGTCCGGAATTTACGGTACTCTTAATGTGCGGGGGTACATTTGTTGGTGTAATTACCTTTTGTATAGGTCATGTCTTCGTTTTAGTTCTGTAATAGTTCAAAAGTGTTGGCTATACTGTAATTTTTTTTTTTTTTTTTTACAAAATCTGTGGTTTATTTTTTATTTTTTGGACAATTTCAGCAACACCCGGGCGCCCGCTTGAAGGTCCAGATGGGAGAATGCACCATTAAAAACGATTTGCTTTATGGTCTTCAGGAAAGAAAAGCACATAAATTAGCCGCAGTGTTCAAAGCGTAGGGAAAAAAGTAGTGGCTATAGTCCGGAATTGACGGTACTCTTAACGTGCGGGGGTACATTTGTTGGTGTAATTACCTTTTTTATAGGTCATGTCTTTGTTTTAGTTCTGTAATAGTTCAAAAGTGTTGGTTAGCCTGTAATTTTTTTTATTTTTTTACAAAATCTGTGGTTTATTTGGGTTTTTTTGGACAATTTCGGCAACACCCGGGCGTCCGCTTGAAGGTCCAGATGCAGAGAATGCAGCTTTTCACGGCACGTCATGGTCATCGACCCACTAGCTGCGAAAACTAGCTCTCCGATCAACTAAACAGACTCAATAACTCCACGGTGACAATTTGGTGAATTTAAGGAAACTGAAACAAAACAAAAATAATGCCATTGTAAGTTTATTTTACTAACACGAAAACTCGCAAACGTGTTAGAATATTAGTTAATGCTAACGAAGCTCGCTTCATTACCTTACCGTGCATGAAAGCACCCCCTCAATCTTCACATATGGGACGGTTTAATAAGTATGAATTGTTTTAGTTATATTGTAAAACCTACAAATTTTGCTCGGAGTGAAGAAAGAAGAATCCACACGAGTAGAAACGCTATGGACGGTTAAAAGACCCAACGGCTTTTCTACTTCCGAATCAAAGCTCTAGACAGCAGGAATTCATGTTCACCCAGCAGCACCTGTAGTGAGCAAACACGTCCAAAAGATGGCGCCATAGCACAAACAACAACACACTATTAGATTTTCTTTGCATGTGTGCAATTAAAAACGATTTGCTTCATGGTCTTCAGGAAAGAAAAGCACGTAAATTAGCCGCAGTGTTCAAAGCGTAGGGAAAAAAAGTAGCGGCTATAGTCCGGAATTTACGGTACACTTTTTAATGTGCGGGGGTACATTTGTAGGTGTAATTACCTTTTTTATAGGTCATGTCTTTGTTTTAGTTCTGTAATAGTTCAAAGGTGTTGGCTAGCCAGTAATTTTTTAATTTTTTTTTACAAAATCTATGGTTTATTTGGGTTTTTTTGGACAATCTCGGCAACACCCGGGCGTCCGCTTGAAGGTCCAGATCAGAGAATGCACAATTAAAAACTATTTGCTTGATGGTCTTCAGGAAAGAAAAACACATAAATTAGCCGCAGTGTTCAAAGCGTAGGGAAAAAAGTAGTGGCTATGGTCCGGAATTGACGGTACTCTTAACGTGCGGGGGTACATTTGTTGGTATAATTACCTTTTTTATAGGTCATTTCTTGTTTTAGTTCTGTAATAGTTCAAAAGTGTTGGCTACACTGTCATTATTTTTTTTTTACAAAATTGATGGTTTATCTGAGGTTTTTTGGACAATTTCGGCAACACCCGGGCGTCCGCTTGAAGGTCCAGATCAGAAGAATGCACAATTAAAAACTATTTGCTTTATGGTCTTCAGGAAAGAAAAGCACGTAAATTAGCCGCAGTGTTCAAAGCGTAGGGAAAAAAGTAGTGGCTATAGTCCGGAATTGACGGTACTCTTAACGTGCGGGGGTACATTTGTTGGTGTAATTACCTTTTTTATAGGTCATGTCTTTGTTTTAGTTCTGTAATAGTTCAAAAGTGTTGGCTATACTGTAATTTAGTTTTTTTTTTACAAAATCTATGGTTTATTTGTTTTTTTTTTGGACAATCTCGGCAACACCCGGGCATCCGCTTAAAGGTCTGGATGGGAGAATGCACAATTATAAAGTATTTGCTTTATGATCTTCAGGAAATACAATTCCATAAATTAGCCGCAGTGTTCAAAGCGTACGGAAAAAAGTATTGGCTATAGTCCGGAATTTACGGTAGTCTTAATGTGCGGGGGTAAATATGTTGGAGTCATGACCTTTTTTATAGGTCATGTGTGGTTTTAGTTCTGTAATAGTTCAAAAGTGTTGGCTAGACTGTATTTTTTTTTCTTTTTACAATATCTATGGGTTTTTATTTATTTTACTTTTTTTGGGACAATCTCGGCAACACCCGCTTGAAGGTCCAGATCTGAGACTGTATGGGCAAGGATAAACAACCGTGACGCGGAGGGGAGGAGGATGGCTTCTTTGAGCCCACCCCCTCTCTGATGAATAACCATGTCAAACAAAAAACTGATGTTTCACGTAAAAAGCACCCTGAAGATACAGTTTAGGAGCGCGCCGCAGATGAAATAGGCTGTAAAATGGATCATCCATCATGCGGTCTGACAAAAAGTGAGGCATTGGGGGGAAGGACTTTGGAGCACTTTTCATTAAGGCTTCCTGCGGCGTACAGTGGACGACAAAGATCCCCCAAAAGTGTTTTCACCACAGGTGGGAGGCAGAAAACTGTACTCCACGATCTCACTACGACATATTACTACACTTCCATTCCTTCTGGAAGATAAAACATGTCATTTGTTTTCTTTTTCTCCAAGCACCACCTCAGAAAAAACTATAGGCTCTCCAAAAAAAACCAACATAATGACCAACATCCAAATACAGTAGCATAGTAGGCCCAAGTATTTTCATGAAAAACAAGGCAGAAGTATATTTAGAGAATACCGTATTTTCTGAATTTTTTCGAATTATAAGGCACATTAAAGGGGTCATATTATTATTTATTTGTTTCTAAATGTTAAACCATGATAATAATAATAATATATTTTATTTGTAAAAAGCACTTTACATTGAGTAAACAACCTCAAAGTGCTACAGCGTATTACAAAATAAATAAAAAATAAATACAAAGATTTTAAAAATAAATAAAAATAAAAACTAAAACAGCAAAATACCTAAAACTAGTATGCATATATCTAAAAACAAAGTTGTTTTTTTAAAAACAAAGGATTTTTAAGCCTTTTTTAAAAGCATCCACAGTCTGTGGTGCCCTCAGGTGGTCAGGGAGAGCGTTCCACAGACTGGGAGCGGCGGAGCTTTGTCCTCGGAGGACTTCCTTGTGGTCTACATAACATGTAATGGTGGTTCTTTTGTCAAAATGTTGCATAGATCAGCGGTCCCCAACCACCGGGCCGCGGACCAATTGGCCGCAAAAGAAATTAAAAAAAAAAAAAGGTTTTTAATTTTTTTTTAATTTTTTTTATTTTATTAAATCAACATAAAAAACACAATATATACATGATATATCAATATAGATCAATACAGTCTGCAGGGATACAGTCCGTAAGCACACATGATTGTATTTCTTTAATTAAATTTCAATAACCCCCCCACGCCCCCAGGTCCGTGGGACACATTTTCAAGCGTTGACCGGTCCGCAGCTACAAAACGGTTGGGGACCACTGGCATAGATGATGTTTTACGGTTCATCTTCAAGCCTCTTTCTGACAGTCTCTTCAGGATGCCCCGTCTTATTTACGTGGCTCACCTTCGACAGCGTCTTCTCCCCCGCCATCTTTGTTGTAGCGGTGTAGCGTGCGAGGACGGGAGTGGAAGAAGTATGAAAAAGATGGCGCTAACTGTTTTAATGACATTCAGACTTTACTTCGATCAATAACGGAGCAGCATCTCCTCATCCAGAAACGACAACACCGGGATAAAAACGTCCGACGGGATCTCTCTAATAACTAAAGTTCCTTGGGTGGATTATTTAAACTCACTACACCGGTATGTTTTAGCGCTTTCGTGGCGAGATATAAGTTAGAACTTTACGCTACTTTATACTAGAAATGGCAACAGAGGAGGATGATTGTCCCATAAGAAGAAGATAGAGAAAAAGAGCTTATCGATTACGGCATCGACACGGACTACAGTGGTGGACGTGCGCAAATTTTCAGGACTTATGCAGATCCCAAATACACATCAGCGGGTACCAGAAGGTCAGAAAAGTTGGTTTTTGCATAATTGTCTGGTTCAAACACTGATGATATCTATTAATCAGACAAGAAGCAAGGAATCATGCAGAGACAGAGTTCAATTTAGCTCATGAGGAGAACGCATGGAGCTGCGCACTTAGTCAGAGTCTCGCCCTACGCTCTAAGGTTTAACTCCCGCGTCCCTCTATTTATTCAGGAGTTCCACAGTCAACATCACTAAGGCCGCCTCTAAAAGGAGTGGTCACATATATTATGCAAAGCAGGTCCAGTACGCACAATACGTGATGGAATGTGCTGGGGGCCTTGTAATTTCGCCTTGTCTCTGCTTCGTCTGCGTGTTGTCATCTTATCTTTGTTGAGGTCCTTGAAGTCCTTGACTGTTAGCGGGCTAAAACAAAGATAACATCTGCGGCTGAGGCCACCCCTCAGACAAGAAGTTTTTGTCCTTGCACAGATACAAAAGTCTAACTTGAGCACAACAGCTAATAACTAAAGCAACGGACTTTAAGCATACTAAATATAGTGTGAAAATATATATTTAATTACTCTAACAATAATATTGCTGTAAACGTCTCTTTCTATGGGGGTTCTCCTGGTGCCGACAGATCTTCTGGGAGCCCAGTGGTCAGGGTTGAACAAAGTCTTTTATTGCAAGCACACTTTCCAGCAGTCTTCGCTCTCATGTCTTTTCAGTCTGCACGTGTCTGCTCCCTCTCTCAGTCTCTCGGGCATGTGTCTTCTCCTCCCACTCCAACCACGCGTCTCGCGCCGGCTGCTGCTAATAAGGGCGGCAGGTGATTAGATAACAAGCCCCAGCTGGGCAATCTACTCACCTGCCGCTGTCTTCGAGGCCGGTCCTTACACCCTTACACCCTTACGCCCCGCCCCCCTCCACAATTGCGAAACAAAACGCCAGGTAATATGTCTGCTAATGGGTGCCTTTGTGCGGTCCTTATACACACACCATAGTAATACTTGTATCTCTCACTACGGTAGCCGTAACGGGCCGACAATCCATCAAGCGGTTCCGGCTTCAAAGTCGTACTAAAACGTTTTTTGACAGATTTTTGAGTGTCGTGCGTAATGTTCTTTATTTTCAATGGAACATTTCAAGTTTTGGTGTTGTTTACCGGCGTCATATTGCACTCTACACATATCTCTTATGTGTGACTGCCATCTACTGCTCACACTTATCATTGCACCACAACCAGAATTATGCGGGTACATTGAATATTTTGGGCCACAGTAACACTGCACACAGTTGGAACAGTAAGACTGTGTTTGAATATGGGGAAACAAAACACTGTACTTTCATCAAGCGTACCACTAGATGGAGCCGGCGTACTAGATCAATGAACTACATTGTTTACTGGACAAGTGCACCGGCACTTATGGGGGTGCACGGAATCGATTCAAATCCGAATCCCGATTCGTATTCATCCCGATTCTAATGTATAGAAAATAAAATAGCAATATTAACAAATAATTTTTCATGTGCGAATCAATTTCGAAAAAAATACAATTTTAGGCCATATAGATGGTTACAAGGAACTTTTGTAACCTTTTAAGTTTACATTGTGTTTACATAATAATACCGTGGAAGTTGCTTCCTCGCAGTCCCACTATCAGGCACAAGAGCCCAGCGTGCAGGTTTTAACAAGGTTTTTAAAGGCCTACTGAAAGCCACTACTAGCGACCACGCAGTCTGATAGTTTATATATCAATGATGAAATCTTAACATTGCAACCCATGCCAATACGGCCGGGTTAACTTATAAAATGCAATTTTAAATTTCCTGGCAAACTTCCGGTTGAAAACATTTCGATATATGACGTTTGCGCGTAACGTCAATCGTTGAAGCGGAAGTATTCGGAGCCCATTGAATCCAATACAAAAAGCTCTGTTTTCATCGCAAAATTCTACAGTATTCTGGACATCTGTGTTGGTGAATCTTTTGCAATTTGTTTAATGAACAATGGAGACTGCAAAGAAGAAAGCTGTAGGTGGGATCGGTGTATTAGCGGCTGGCTGCAGCAACACAACCAGGAGGACTTTGAGTTGGATAGCAGACGCGTTATCCGACGCTAGCCGCCGACCGCATGGATAATAATAATAATAATGGATTAGATTTATATAGCGCTTTTCTAGACACTCAAAGCGCTTCACAGAGAAGTGAGAACCCATCATTCATTTTTACAACTCATTCATTCATCATTCATTCTCCGGTGTGAGCGGCACCGGGGGCAAGGGTGAAGTGTCCTGCCCAAGGACACAACGGCAGCGATTTTTGGATGGTAAGAGGCGGGGAGCGAACCTGCAACCCTCAGGTTTCTGGCAAGGCCGCTCTACCCACTACGCCAAGCCGCCCCCGGATGATCGGGTGAAGTCCTTCGTCGCGCCGTCGATTGCTGGAACGCAGGTGAGCACGGGTGTTGATGAGCAGATGAGGGCTGGCGTAGGTGGATAGCTAATGTTTTTATCATAGCTCTGACGAGGTCCCGTAGCTAAGTTAGCTTCAATGGCGTCGTTAGCAACAGCATTGCTAAGTTTCGACAGGTGGCACAGCATTAACCGTGTGGTTACAGTTCCAGTGTTTGGTGCGGTGTCTCCTGATAGTAGTATTGTTGATCTTCTGTCTATCCTTCCAGTCAGGGGCTTATTTCTTTTGTTTCCATCTGCATTTAAGCACGATGCTATCACGTTAGCTCCATAGGTTAAGTGCTTCACCGATGTATTGTCGTGGAGATAAAAGTCACTGTGAATGTCCATTTCGCGTTCTCGACTCTCATTTTCAAGAGGATATAGTATCCGAGGTGGTTTAAAATACAAATCCGTGATCCGCAATAGAAAAAGGAGAAAGTGTGGAATCCAATGAGCCCTTTTACCTAAGTTACGGTCAGAACGAAAAAAGATACGTCCTGCACTGCACTCTAGTCCGTCACTCTCACGTTCCTCATCCACAAATCTTTCATACCCGCTTTTTTCGGTCCGAATCTCTCTCGCAACTGGTGTAAACAATGGGAAAATGTGAGCAGCCCCTCCTCCTGTGACGTCACGCTACTTCCGGTACAGGCAAGGCTTTTTTTTCATCAGCGACCAAAAGTTGCGAACTTTATCGTCGATGTTCTCTACTAAATCCTTTCAGCAAAAATATGGCAATATCGCGAAATGATCACGTATGACACATAGAATGGATCTGCTATCCCCGTTTAAATAAAAACAATTCATTTCAGTAGGCCTTTAATGATCATATGTTTTTCACAAAAAGTTTTCTCTCGCAGAACGTGACTTTTCAGTCACGTCCGTATCCTCTGTCCCTCTCTGCTCCCGGCCGCTTACTGTTAAAGACAACAGATGATTAGATGAACACGTACCACCTGTGAAATCGAATCACCTGCCAGCTGTGTCTCGCCGTCAGCACATGCCACGCCCCCCCCGTCTGATGGTGCTCTGTCTTCAGCACCATGGACAGAGGCGGTGACCTTTGCTGCGCTGGCTACGTCTCCCTTCACAAATATATGGTGAGAATCCGTTTGAATCGAGAATTGATTCCGAATCGAATCGTCGCCCCCCCAAAAATCGGACCAAAGTGTCAGGTGCCCACACACCCCTGCTACCTGGTAAAGTCGTCCTTCGCCACTTTGCAAATATTGAGGATTAAAAACTTCAATGATTTAAAAAAATATGTAATTTGAAAGCATATTCTACATATTTTTGGCCTAAATTAATTGTTAAATAAAGTCTTATATGTATTACAGTTGTGTTAGTCAAGTCAAGTCAAGTCAAGTCAACTTTATTTATACAGCACATTTTCAACAACTTTTTAGATTGCACCAAAGTGCTTTACAGGTTAAAAAAGCATGGAGCGAACAAAAAAATAAATACAAATAAAAAAATAAAAATAAAAAAATTGATTGATTGATTAAGACAAGCAAGTTCCAGGTTCATCTGTCCCTCCTGGATTTCGCAGACTTTTTTTGGATTGTCGCGGCCTGGAAATGCTTGTATTCAAAAAATGCGATAGGTTTATTTTTTAAATCAAGTTGCTGATTTCATGAATTTGTTATCGATGTCTTGCATGTTCCTTGAAACCTTAAACTAAAAAAAAAAAAGCACGTAATTTCAGCAATAATAAAAATAAAAATAAATACTGTATTGATGTTTTACTTGTTTTATACCACACGGACGTAAGAGTAGACACCAGATGGCATACGCATAACTCATTGTCAAATTACTACACTGTTTTGATTCATTATAACAACCCTATTTTTGGACTATATAGCACAATATCATATAAGCCGCACCCAGTAAATAAAAAATACAATTAAAAAATGCATTTATTAGCAACACCCGACAATAAGCTGCATATATATATGTTGTGAAATGAGTTATTTACACAGGAATATTTTCTAAGTGTGCTTGAGTAAGCAGTGGAAAATGTTCAACGACAGATTAGAAGAGACGAGTAGGTTGAGTCATCCCATCACACGAGTATCGACCCGATACCGATACCCACCTTGGTATCGACACTATACAGGCACATACAGATCACCCGCAGATCTGACCGTATTCCCGGTGCAGGGGCCGAGGGCCCAGGGACGCCATTACCCTAACTGATGAAGGCCATTCCTCATCCCTCGCCAGTCGCTCGGCAGCATTATCGAGCTGTGGCCAGGTCTGGGTGCTCATGGGGGAACACCTGCGGGTTAAAGTCAGGCCCCGCCTTCCTCGGCGCCCTCGCTAACCCTCATCAGCGGGCATTAGGGAGAGGGAGAGAGTATCGAAGAGAGAGGGGCGGGGGTAAGTAGGGGCGACACGTGGGCCTGGACGGAGGAACAGGAAGTGTTTCTCTTTTCATGGAGAAAGTGCTAGAAGGAGAAGAAGCTGGCCAGAGTGCTCTTCACCTCTTCATTTGTGGACACTTCAAAAAGCATTCATGATCAAGCTTTTAAAATTGAACATCTAGTAGAAAACCACAAACTGCAAATTGATGTTTATATTTTTTTATTACGATCAGTGAAGTATTTATTTCTTCTTCCCCAAGGATTTAGGCCAGAGGTCGGCAACCCAAAACGTTGAAAGAGCCATATTGGACCAAAAATACCAAAAAACTAATCTGTCTGGAGCCGCAAAAAATCAAAAGTCTTATATAAGTGTTATAAAGAAGACATCACATGATGCAAGTGTCTATATTAGCTATATTAGCCTACTATCACAATGACGTTAAAAGCCTTATATAAGTGTTATAATGAAGACAACACATGATGTAAGTGTCTATATTAGCTATATTAGCCTACTATCACAATGACTTTAAAAGTCTTATATAAGTGTTATAATGAAGACAACACATGATGTAAGTGTCTATATTAGTTATATTAGCCTACTATCAACATTACTTTAAAAGCCTTATATAAGTGTTATAGTGAAGGCCACACCTAATGTAAGTGTCTATATTAGCTATATTACCCTACTATCAAAATGACTTTAAAACCCTTATATAAGTGTTATAATGAAGGCAACACATGATGTAAGTGTCTATATTAGCTATAATAGCCTACTATAAAAATTACTTTAAAAGTCTTATATATGTGTTATAATGAAGGCAACACATGATGTAAGTGTCTATATTAGCTATATTAGCCTACTATCAAAATGACTTTAAAAGTCTTATATAAATGTTATAATGAAGGCAACACATGATGTAAGTGTCTATATTAGCTATATTAGCCTACTATCACAATGACTTTAAAAGTCTTATATAAGTGTTATAATGAAGACAACACATGATGAAAGTGTCTATATTAGCCTACTATCAAAATTACTTTAAAAGTCTTATATAAGTGTTATAATGAAGGCAACACATGATGTAAGTGTCTATATTAGCTACAATAGCCTACTATCAAAATGACTTTAAAAGTCTTATATAAGTGTTATAATGAAGGCAACACATGATGAAAGTGTCTATATTAGCCTACTATCAAAATGACTTTAAAAGTCTTATAAAAGTGTAGTAAGGAAGACAACACATGATGTAAGTGTCTATATTAGACACTTGATTTGACCATTGAATTTTGGTCATTTACCAACCGATATTCTACAACACAAATACAACGTTGAAACAACATGCTTTTTGACAACGTTTATTCAATGTTGGATGCTGACGTTGATTTGACCATTGACATTTTGGTCATTTACCCAACCAATATTCTACAACACAAATACAACGTTGAAACAACATGCTTTTTGACGACGTTTAATCAATGTCAGGTTGTGACGTTGATTTGACCATTGAAATTTGGTCATTTTACTAACCAATATTCTACAACACAAATACAACATTAAAACAACATGCTTTTTGACAATGTTTAGTTAATGCCAGGTCGTGACGTTGATTTGGTATTGAAATTCGGTCTTTTCCCAACCAATATCCTACGACACAAATACAACATTGAAACAACATGCTTTTTGTGGATGTTTAATCAATGTCAGAGTGACGTTGATTCGACCATTGGAATTTGATCATTTACCAACATATGTTCTACAACACAAATACAATGTTGAAACAACATGCTTTTTGACAATTTTAATCAATGTTGGGTTCTGACGTTGATATGACCATTGAAATTTGGTCATTTTCCTAACCAATATTCTACAACGCAAATACAACATTGAAACAACATGCTTTTTGATGACGTTTATTCAATGATGAGTTGTGACGTTGATTTGACCATTGAAATTTGATCTTTTCCCAACCAATATTCTACAACACAAACACAACGTTGAAACAACATGCTTTTTGACGACGTTTTATCAATGTTGGGTTCTGACGTTGATTTGACCATTGAAATTTAAACATTTACCAACCAATATTTTACAACACAAATACAACGTTGAAACATTGTGCTTTTTGACGACGTTTAATCAATGTTGGGTTGTGACTTTGATTTAACCATTGAAATTTGGTCTTTTCCCAACCAATATTTTACAACACAAACACAAAGTTGAAACAACATGCTTTTTGACGACGTGTAATCAATGTTGAGTTCTGACGTTGATTTGACCATTGAAATTTGGTCATTTTCCTAACCAATATTTTACAACACAAATACAACGTTGAAACAACATGCTTTTTGACGATGTTTAATCAATGTTGAGTTCTAAAGTTGATTTGACCATTGTAATTTGGTCTTTTCCCAACCAATATTATACAACACAAACACAAAGTTGAAACATCGTGCTTTTTGACGACGTTTAATCAATGTTGGGTTCTGACGTTGATTTGATCATTGAAATTTGGTCATTTTCCTAACCAATATTCTACAACACAATACAAAGTTGAAAAAACGTGCTTTTTGACGATGTTTAATCAATGTTGGGTTCTGACGTTGATTTGACCTTTGAAATTTTGGTAATTTATCCAACCAATATTCTACAACACAAATACAACGTTGAAACAACATGCTTTTTGACGACGTTTAATCAATGTTGGGTTGTGACTTTGATTTAACCATTGAAATTTGGTCTTTCCCAAACAATATTCTACAAAACAAACACAACGTTGAAACAACATGCTTTTTGATGACGTTTAATCAATGTTGGGTTCTGACGTTGACTTGACCATTGAAATTTGGTCATTTTCCTAACCAATATTCTACAACACAAATACAACGTTGAAACATTGTGCTTTTTGACGACGTTTAATCAATGTTGGGTTCTGATGTTGATTTGACCATTGAAATGAGGTCTTTTCCCAACCAATATTCTACAACACAAATACAACGTTGAAACAACATGCTTTTTGACGATGTTTAATCAATGTTGAGTTGTGACGTTCATTTGGCCATTGAAATTTGGTCATTTTCCTAACCAATATTCTACAACACGAATTCAACGTTGAATCATCGTGCCTTTTGACGACGTTCAATCAATGTCGGGTTCTGACGTTGACTTGACCATTGAAATTTTGGTCATTTACCCAACCAATGTTCCACAACACAAACACGACGTTGAAACATTGTGCTTTTTGAAGATGTTTAATCAATGTTGGGTTCTGACGTTGACTTGACCATTGAAATTTTGGTCATTTATCCAACCAATATTCTACAACACAAATACAACATTGAAACAACATGCTTTTTGACGACGTTTAATCAATGTTGGGTTCTGACGTTGATATGACCATTGAAATTTGGTCATTTTCCCAACCAATATTCCACAACACAAATACAAAATTGAAACAACATGCTTTTTTACTACATTTAATCAATGTTGGGTTCTGACGTTGATTTGACCATTGAAATTTGGTCATTTTCCTAACCAATATTCTACAACACAAATACAACGTTAAAACAACATGCTTTTTGACTACATTTAATCAATGTTGGGTTCTGACGTTGATTTGATCATTGAAATGTAGTCAATTTCCAACCAACAACTGGGTAAATGTTCCAAGGAAAACTTAAAACATCACAACTTGATTCAACGTTTTCGGAAAAAGACAAAAAAAAAGCCGCAGACTATCGCAATTTTTTCCAAAAAGCTGCCATTATTTTAGACATTTTCGCCCGCAACAAACAGGCACAAAAAAAAAGGAGTGACAGATGAAGAAAACCGGCGTCTACAGCTTTAAACTTGGACGTGCACTGCACACAGCCAGTGGTGGCCAGGAGAGTCTGGGTGTCAACACAAGGAGCGATGAAGAGAAGCTCTTCAAACGACTTTGTATTGATTAGCAATGAGATGTCCCTCTGCAGGCCAAAGTGGACCCAAACCACGCCAGCAATGCAACATTTGTCACTCCAGCAGTTTTTATGACTGAAGCGACTGCCATCTGTGCCCCGGCCGTGAACCTTTTTCAGAGCCTCGCATTTTCCCCCGTCTTGACGCAAAATTAGGATTGTCTGCTTTTCTTTTCATTTTCGGCAGATGTCGAGAGTTGACTTTTAAGCATGCGATGCACCTGTGTCACATCAGCACCTCACATGTTTACCTAATTACCCATTTATTCAGCTCCCTCTTTGCCTCTTCCCTCGCCCGTCTGCAGCCTATCTCAAAAAGTAAAAAGCCTCGTTATCCCGCTTGTTGCTTTGAACTGAGACGCAGCCGTGATAAAAAAACGATTGCTTCAAAGGCAGAAGGGCAAATAATGGATGCGTTAAACAGTTATCGCTGCAATCTTTTTATTAGGAAAATCAGACTTAAACTGTGTGATCCGAAATATCTTATCATGCTATTTAGAGCTGCAGGTGGATCAAGTCAAGAAGCTCAGGGGAAATAATAATCATGGATGAGGGAATCTAGAAGGATCACATGCAACATTTATGAAAACAAAATGATAAAACATGAAGTAGAATAACAAATAAAATGCTCCGAAAAGTAAATAGGGATGTATCGATATATTGTGACCAAAAGATTACAGTTATTATTGATGAATCTGTTGAAACACTGGAATCTTTTAACCACATTTTGTAAGGCTGTAACGGTTTTGCAGATACCACGGTATTTTGGTTTCAATCAATCAATCAATCAAAGTTTACTTATAAAGCCCTAAATCACAAGTGTCTCAAAGGGCTGCAGAATCCACATCAGGGCAAGGAAAAAAAAACTCAACCCAATGAGATGACAATGAGAAACCTTGGAGGGGGACCACAGATGTGGGTGACTGGTGCAAAGGACGTCGAGTGGATCGAGCATAATATTGTGAGAGTCCAGTCCATAGTGGATCTAACATAATAGTGAGTGTCCAGTCCATAATGGATCCAACATAATAGTGAGAGTCCAGTCCATAGTGGATCTAACATAATAGTGAGTGTCCAGTCCATAATGGATCCAACATAATAGTGAGAGTCCAGTCCATAGTGGATCTAACATAATAGTGAGAGTCCAGTCCATAGTTGATCTAACATAATAGTGAGAGTCCAGTCCATAGTGGATCTAACATAATAGTGAGAGTCCAGTCCATAGTGGATCTAACATAATAGTGAGAGTCCAGTCCATAGTTGATCTAACATAATAGTGAGAGTCCAGTCCATAGTGGATCTAGCATAATAGTGAGAGTCCAGTCCATAGTGGATCTAACATAATAGTGTGAGAGTCCAGTCCATAGTGGATCTAGCATAATATTGTGAGAGTCCAGTCCATAGAGGATCTAACATAATAGTGTGAGAGTCCAGTCCATAGTGGATCTAACATTATAGTGTGAGAGTCCAGTCCATAGCGGATCTAACATAATAGTGTGAGAGTCCAGTCCATAGTGGATCTAGCATAATATTGTGACAGTCCAGTCCATAGTGGATCTAATATAATAGTGTGAGAGTCCAGTCCATAGTGGATCTAGCATAATAGTGAGAGTCCAGTCCATAGTGGATCTAGCATAATATTGTGACAGTCCAGTCCATAGTGGATCTAACATTATAGTGTGAGAGTCCAGTCCATAGCGGATCTAACATAATAATGTGAGAGTCCAGTCCATAGTGGATCTAACATAATAGTGTGAGAGTCCAGTCCATAGTGGATCTAACATAATATTGTGAGAGTCCAGTCCATAGCGGATCTAACATAATATTGTGAGAGTCCAGTCCATAGCGGATCAAACATAATAATGTGAGAGTCCAGTCCATAGTGGATCTAACATAAAAGTGTGAGAGTCCAGTCCATAGTGGATCTAACATAATATTGTGAGAGTCCACTCCATAGTGGATCTAACATAATAGGGTGAGAGTCCAGTCCATAGTGGATCTAACATAATAGTGTGGGAGTCCAGTCCATAGTGGATCTAACATAATAGTGTGAGAGTCCAGTCCATAGCGGATCTAACATAATAATGTGAGAGTCCAGTCCATAGTGGATCTAACATAAAAGTGTGAGGGTCCAGTCCATAGTGGATCTAACATAATATTGTGAGAGTCCAGTCCATAGAGGATCTAACATAATAGTGTGAGAGTCCAGTCTATAGTGGATCTAACATAAAAGTGTGAGAGTCCAGTCCATAGTGGATCTAACATAATATTGTGAGAGTCCAGTCCATAGAGGATCTAACATAATAGTGTGATAGTCCAGTCCATAGTGGATCTAGCATAATATTGTGAGAGTCCAGTCCATAGAGGATCTAACATAATAGTGTGAGAGTCCAGTCCATAGTGGATCTAACATTATAGTGTGAGAGTCCAGTCCATAGCGGATCTAACATAATAATGTGAGAGTCCAGTCCATAGTGGATCTAACATAAAAGTGTGAGAGTCCAGTCCATAGTGGATCTAACATAAAAGTGTGAGAGTCCAGTCCATAGTGGATTTAGCATAATATTGTGAGAGTCCAGTCCATAGTGAATCTAACATAATAGTGTGAGAGTCCAGTCCATAGTGGATCTAACATAATAGTGTGAGAGTCCAGTCCATAGTGGATCTAACATAATAGTGAAATTCCAGTCCATAGTGGATCTAACATAATAGTGAGAGTCCAGTCCATAGTGGATCTAACATAATAGTGTGAGAGTCCAGTCCATGGTGGATCTAACATAATAGTGTGAGAGTCCAGTCCATAGTGGATCTAACATAATAGTGTGAGAGTCCAGTCCATAGTGGATCTAACATAATAGTGAGAGTCCAGTCCATAGTGGATCTAACATAATAGTGAGAGTCCAGTCCATAGTGGGGCCAGCAGGAGATCATCTTGAGTGGAGACAGATCAGCAGCACAGAGACGTCCCCAACTGATGCAAAGATGAGTGGTCCACCCTGGGTCCCCGACTTTGGACAGCTAGCGCTCCACCTGTGGTCACCGGATCCGTGCCACGAAGGAGAGGGGGGGCAGAGCAGAAAAGAAATGGCAGATCAACTGGTCTAAAAAGGGGGGTCAATTTAAAGGCTAGAGTATACAAATGAGTTTTAAGATGGGACTTAAATGCTTCTACTGAGGTAGCATCTCTAACTGTTACCGGGAGGGCATTCTATAGTACTGGAGCCCCAATAGAAAACGCTCTATAGCCCGCAGACTGTTGTTGGGCTCTGGGAATCACTAATAAGCCGGATTTCTATGAACGCAGATTTCTTGCCGGGTCATATGGTACAATACAATCAGCAAGATAGGATGGAGCTAAACCGTGTAGTATTTTATACCTAAGTAGTAAAACCTTAAAGTGCACAGGAAGCCCGTGCAGGTGATCCAGTATAGGTATATATATATATAGGTATATATGTATATATAGGTATATACAGTATAAGCGTAATATGATCAAACCTTTTTGTTCTTGTCAAAAGTCTAGCAGCCGCATTTTGTACCAACTGTAATCTTTTAATGCTAGACATCGGGAGACCAGAAAATAATAGGTTACAGTAATCGAGACGAGACGTAACGAACGCATGAATAATGATCTCAGCGTCGCTAGTGGACAAAATGGAACACATTTTAGCGATATTACAGAGGCTTTTCAATAATGTCGTGACGTGGGATGGTATGAAACAAAAAACTCGCTGAGCGTAGGTTTTTTTTCTGCCGTTTTAGCGTCGGCCGCTCAACGCCATGAGTCAGGTCGTCGCAGGGAAACACAAAAACGGAAGAAACAAACATAAGTTTTGACCAGAGAGACACATTTGATTGGCAAAAATGACGCTTATTGGACAAAATGTGCACATTAGTAATATGGGAGGATTGGTGGAATTTGCAGGAATTTCCAATTTGGAAAAAACAATGAAAAAAAAAAATTTGGTTTCTTTAGAGCCATTTTATGTTTGTTTGAGTCTCTAAAAATGCTTCAGCTTTTAGAGTGTTTTTTTAATGATAAATACAAAACGAGTGTTGCACATGCTGTTTATGTGACGTCAGACGAGTTACTTCCTGTGTCATAATTCTCCACGTATCGGTCCATCTCTAAGAGAGCACAGCCTGTCGGTTTAATGGAACATCTTAGTGGCTCGGAAAGTAACGTGTTTATAAAAGTTTATATTGGGGTGTGTTGTTTCTTCATGTGGAAAGATGTTAATGTCTCTTGTATTCAGGTTAGAATTTAATCCAGCCCCCCAGGAATTGTTTCTCCAGTAAATGAGCAACATCACCGATCCGTGAGTTTATCAAAGGGTCGTCAATCGCAAATTGTACGATAATTCCAATTTAGAAATGGTGATAAAACTGCCGGGAGTTATCATTGTTACTGTTTATTGCTGCATCCCTGGTAAATAACCAAAGACTATATGTCAATACGGACGTGACAAAACAGAAGCCAAGGCCGACACCTATTTGCTTGCATATGCCACCTCATCTGCCACCGTCGAAACCTGTGAATGAATTCACTGTTACCTCATCTATAGTGTCGGGAATAACTGTGTCACAAAATAATGCTGTTTCTAACTCTGTCAGTGTATGCCAGGGATGAGTAATCTTAATTAACTACTACTTTCTGTGGTGAGGTAAGGGGGGTACACTTACCAGCAATGAATACGTCTAGTACAAAATGTTGAAAAAGCCATATTGGACCCCCCCCCTCCCCCCCCAAAAAAAGCTTATAATGAACACATGATGTGAGTGTCTATATTAGCTATATTAGCCTACTATCAAAATGACTTTAAAAGTCTTATATAAGTGTTAGAATGAAGACAACACATGATGTAAGTGTTTATATTAGCTTTATTGGCCTACTATCAAAATGACTTTAAAAGTCTTATATACGTGCTATAATGAAGACAACCCATGATGAAAGTGTCTATATTAGCTATATTGGCCTACTATCAAAATGACTTTAAAAGTCTTATACACGTGTTATAATGAAGACAACACATGATGAAAGTGTCTATATTAGCTGTATTAACCTACTATCAAAATGACTTTAAAAGTCTTATATAAGTGTTATAATGAAGACAACACATGATGTAAGTGTCTATATTAGCTTTATTGGCCTACAATCAAAATGACTTTAAAAGTATTATATACGTGCTATAATGAAGACAACCCATGATGAAAGTGTCTATATTAGCTATATTGGCCTACTATCAAAATGACTTTAAAAGTCTTATACATGTGTTATAATGAAGGCAACACATGATGAAAGTGTCTATATTAGCTGTATTAGCCTACTATCAAAATGACTTTAAAAGTCTTTTATAAGTGTTATAATGAAGACAACACATGATGTAAGTGTTTATATTAGCTTTATTGGCCTACTATCAAAATGACTTTAAAATTATTATATACGTGTTATAATGAAGACAACACATGATGAAAGTGTCTATATTAGCTATATTGGCCTACTATCAAAATGACTTTAAAAGTCTTATACATGTGTTATAATGAAGACAACACATGATGAAAGTGTCTATATTAGCTATATTGGCCTACTATCAAAATGACTTTAAAAGTCTTATATAAGTGTTATAATGAAGGCAACACATGATGAAAGTGTCTATATTAGCTCTTTTAGCCTACTATCAAAATGACTTTAAAAGTCTTATATAAGCGTTATAATGAAGACAACACATGATGTAAGTGTTTATATTAGCTATATTAGCCTACTATCAAAATTACTTTAAAAGTCTTATATAAGGGGACACGTCCAGGGCCGCGCACTTCCAGGGGCGCGCCGGGCGCGTGTTCGCCCTGTGGCAGCCGGCAGCTGCAATCATTCACCGGCAATCTACGCACCTGGCGCTAATGAGAGGTCCTGTCTTCAAGAAGCCTGCTCAAACTGCTATCCGTGCCAGAACGTAATCATATGTTACGTACGCTTCCCGTGTTTCCTGTGTCGAGCTGTGCGCCTCGACTTCCCCGTGGACTTTGGACTGCCTCCCTCGATCCTCGACCCCCTCTTTGGACACGGACCTCTTGACGCCTCTCTCAGCCCCACGGACCTCCGGCTTGGATCACGGACCTCACCCTGCCTAGCCTATTCATACTTATCTGCTTCCTCATTCAACAATTGGGGTAATACTCAACAGCTAATCATTCATACACTTAGTCTCACACCATACACCCCTTGGGTTTTGTCACACACCATGCCCGTGTTAACTAATTTAGATTATTGTGTATTATATATACAGTGAATATATATATATATATATATATATATATATATATATATATATATATATATATATATATAATAAAATAAAATACATAGAACCAAATGCAGAGGACACATTTCACCACACCTAGTGTGTGTGTGACAATCATTGTTACTTTAACTTTAACTTCACTACCGTCCCCTTGTGGTTATGTGCCGTCAACTCCTCCTGAAACTACTATCAAAATGACTTTAAAAGTCTTATATAAGTGTTATAATGAAGACAACACATGATGTAAGTGTCTATATTAGCTATACATTAGCGAAACATCCACATTTTCAGGCCTTAGACTCTTGTAACCGCGGCCCTCGTCCTTACCTCTGACATTGAGTGTTTATGCCACGGGTCGGCCCTGGTCAAATAGTATTTTGTGTACAGCTTATTTTTGGTCACTCGGTTTTGAGATGAACAAAGTCACTCGTTTCATTTTCATCATCTGCCTGATTGAGGCGATTTTGCAAATGCAACTTTTGGCCCCATTTTTGTTTCCTTCAATTGTTGCAATCAAGAGACAGAAGGGAAATGAGACGGGAGTGAAGGGTTGTCATCAAGCAGGCAAAATGTGACTCATGAACAGTGGTTTGTTTGCATTTCTCCCTGTTGCTGATTTTATTTTAATGTGTGTATGAAGGCTGACCTCGTTCTTTGCTTTCAAAGAACTGTCCAGTGCTATTGATGTTTGACGCTCCATTACTTTTATCTCACCTTTGAGCACAACAACATTATTTTGGAGTGCATACACCCAATGTTGAGAAGGCAAAACGACACCTGCATCCATTGATCCATTCTCTATAGTAATACTTGGATTCATGGTCATTGCAGTCTAACATGGACATGATTTTTCTTTCACTTAT
This sequence comes from Entelurus aequoreus, assembly GCF_033978785.1. Classification (NCBI taxonomy): domain Eukaryota; kingdom Metazoa; phylum Chordata; class Actinopteri; order Syngnathiformes; family Syngnathidae; genus Entelurus; species Entelurus aequoreus. The sequence continues at coordinate 97,378,236 of NC_084732.1, forward strand.
TTGTATTTTATGGTTTTTGGTGAGAGGTATTAACAGCAATGCAATATTTAACAAACAATTGCTTGATCAAAACAAAGTAACTCAACAAAAGCTAAAAACTATTGTCTACCACTCTTTTAAATCTGTTGGTTTTTACCCTCGTGTCTGTCAAGCGTTGATAAACGGTGCGTCGTGGAAGACGGAAGAGGTTGTTTTGATTTTAGGATGCAGACAAACGAGGTAGCAGTGTGCAGTAAAAAATTGATTATTTATTGATAAAAGGAACAAAAGGCAAGAGCAACGGGGAAGTTCTCCCGACCGGTCAGCCTATGACGAAAACAAAACAAAATGTAGAGCAGATGGCGTCCACAAAGTACGAGTGTCCTTGCCCTTTATCAAAAGGGTCCCCCCCCCCCACACCTTCCACTCACGCGAGATCCACCCAGGAATGGGGCCATGTGAATCCCTTCCCTACCATAAGTTGGCATGCTGAGCATCGGAAATAAAAATGGAAGTTAGAAAAAATGGACGGTTCTGGAAGAACTGAAATAATGCCCAATGCCCAACCCTGATTACCATAGTTTAGTCTTTACGCACAGAACCCCCAGTGTGGCCTCACACTTCTGTTCTGCCATTTCAAGTGACAGCTGGCCAGAAAACTCACCTCATAACTGCTCACTTTGCCCCGTTCAAACATGGGGGAGCCAATCAAGCCATTGAAAAATGCCTGACAAGAGACAGTGTGCACAAGTTTCAAGAGCCCGGGGCTGTTTGTCTTAACAACCCCCGGGAACCACTTGGACGGACTGAAGTTCTCTTCAGCTAAGTGGATTGACAGAGACAGTCATCTAATGAGTCATCCCTGCATTGCATCGGGTAAAACTCTTTCAGTGGGCTCGTACTTTTTTCGAGTCCGTCAAGTCCTTAGTCCGAGGCTATTCAACCGGCAGCCCGGGGGACAAGCACAGCCCGGAAATGACACCATACCAGTCCCCCGAGTTCGGTTCAAAATTGAGGAGACAAACATTTTTGTAGGAAATTCCTAGAAACACCAGAGTGCTCCTGTTGCTCAGAGGAGCTTGGACCACTGTAAACACTGGCAAATCTTTGCATCGACGTTTTAACCTTGCTAGGAAATACAGAACACTGGGGTCCGAACGTGTGATTTTTAAAACCGAGGCATTCCTCAAGGCACCCCTTTAAGTCCTCTTATTTTGTTTTTTTCATAACGGGATTTATGTAACTAAGGTGTTGCTGTAGCTTGTTTACTTGAGATGCAGTCAGTCGCCATCCGTTCAACTGGCGTTCCACAAGGTTCTATTTTAGATCCTTTCTTTTTTGTATGTATTTTATGGCTATTGAACTTGTGGAATCACATTTTTGCAGCAGATTCTTAAAAACAATTTCTAATGAAGTGAATTAATTAAGTCATATTATGTTCTACATACGGTGAATGTTCATATTCATCTTGGAGAAAGCAAACCACCATGTTTAAGTAAATAGTGGTATTTCAGTTTAAGCTAATAATAAGATAAAGCCCCTTAGTTTGAGATTCGCAGGTGGATTGGATCACTTCTCGTAGAATAAGAGGCTCTAATTGGGACTTCGGAATGCAAAAGTGATAGCCATATCCTTGAAAAAAGACTACCTGTCTAGCTCAAAGCCAACATTTAAGTTATGACTTAAATTAGTAGTTTTTCAAACACGTTCACATGAACATCTCCTTACATGGTCAGGTTGTGTTTTTCTGAATTAACACACACCCAGACGCGGGAAGAAGAGATATAAGACTGTGGTTCGGCCTCTCCAGGTTAAGAGTCCTTCATGTTTTTTACCTAAGCTCCTCCGGGTACTGCAGACCTGTTTAATGACACTCACTTGTAATAAAGCAACTTTTTGTTCAGCAAAGCGTCTCCGACGTCACCCCTCTGCCCGGGTAAAGGTGCCAAGACCAGAAATACACTAACTTTCTTTGCCATTTTTGCAGCCGTTCAACCCAAAGTCAATATTACTTGGCCTTTGGCACATGCTAGCTGTTATGCTCTGATCTGCTCTGAATTAGGATCATTAGGATTCTTTTTATTTGCTTGCCGCTAGAATGGAGGAGATGATCTTTGACTAGCTTTGACTAAATAAATACCCCAAAATGTCTACTATAGAGAATGCTGGTTCTCAAGAATACACAAAATAAGACTGATAGTGAAGGGAGAAGTCGGGCACTTAGCTTTCTGGAGATGTGGCCCTGAAAACAAATTAGTTGAATATCTCTGCCTTAGTCCATCCACTCAAATCATCACAATGAAAGTCAGTTCACAAATCTCCTATCCAACCCTTAAATCCTTGAATACCTGACAGCATATTTGCACGTTTCACTCGTTTCTAGAATATGCAGGAAAGTAAAACATCAATGTCATTCATTGTTGAATTCCCTTAAATGCATTTGACGTTACATCCGTTTTTTCTTCTTTGTGACTTAATCCACACAATGGACAAGTAGCTTGAGTGTAGCATTAAAACGAGTGAGAGTGAATGTAGAGTTTGAGCAGAAAATGTTGTATTGCTGTTATTTTCTTGAGTGTTCCAGTCGTTTATATAGAGAGATAGGAAATAGCTTTCTAAGAGTCCTGAAAGAAGTGACTCATAAAGGTATTAAAGTCAGGAAAAAAACAAAGAGCGTCGAAGAAAATGGCTCTTAAAGGTATCGCTTTCATCATCTTGCGGAAAATACAGTCGGACCGTGCATGTGTCTGCAGTGATCACTTTGTAAAATGTTTGTTTGGGCATTTGTTTTCTTTGAAAAACTGTCTGTGATGCAATCGAGTTTATTCTCTGCTATATTTGTAGTGTTTGAGAGCAAAACTAAACGTAAAGAAAGGACAAGAGATCACATTGTGTTCCTTTATGGTTGCTATGCCTAAATTTAACTTGTGCAAATAAACTAACGTCATGTAATGTCCTAGTAATGAATATTGCGATTGTTGGTCCAATCCACCGTGTTTTTGTTATCCATTTTCATAGCAGAAACTAAAAGCTTAGTTGTTGTTGTGCTTTAATGGACACGTATGACCACATTATAGCGTCGTTGTTGACATTTGTTAGCATCCAGTAAATAGCCTTAATAGTATTAATGAACGAGAGGAATAAACATCGTATACTGAAAATTTCTGAACAACAGGGATATCTATAACGAAATAATATGACAAAATATGAACTTCACAGCATACAAACAACTGCAGACATGAATTGTAGGTAAGACTAATATTTGTAGCAGGAAATCAACTGCAAACAAACTTACCCTTTGTCTCATTAGTGTCACGATTACAGCAGCACAGCACTCATTATGTCAACCAAATATGTTCCTTAGCGATGCACAAATTAGTCCAATTTTGTCTTTTACCGATAATGTTTAAATTGATGTGCCTCCAATCTTTTCTTCTCTAAATACCATGAGGGTCTAAGGAAGTGAGGTTGTGGTGATCAGTAAACTCTTGGTGATGATAAATTGTTTGAATCTTAAAAAATATATTTTTCTTAGGAATGTAAAAATCCACTCCATCCCATTTTAAATATTTTTTTTAATTTTATATTTGCTTCTAAACCTTTCAAAATATGCCCAGTAAACATTAGCCTAAAGGGACCCTAGACCATTGCCAGAAACCCAGAAGTAACTCTCGGTCACGGGATTGCAACCCGGCTATAGCATGATGTTATTTTTTAGTTTATGTACTCCGATGAAAAATGCTTACCACTTACTCAAAGAATTGGAATCAAATCAGAGAACCTCATTTTTGACCACGTTTGAGTTTTGGTGCAGGGAGATCAAAGGTGACCATGGTCTTTGTTGAACATTAGGGCTGTCTTCGATTAAAGGCCCAGACCCACCCGGGCGGAACAGAGTCCGCAGAGGTCTGCACGTACTCAGAGAGGATGTCCACCAGGCCTGTGCTCCTGTTCCGCGCTCACTCAAAATAGATAAACAGCTGTGATAAATGTCTATATTACTTAAACTGGTTGTTTAATTAAATCCTACCCAAACATTTAATGAAGTCAAATCCAAATAAGGCAACAAGAGAAGTATCCAACACTTAAGTAAATCTGTACAGCAGATATAGAACATCTATATCATTTTGTTGATTGTAAAATATGTGGATGGAGAGGGGGTGTGACGTTCACATGTTGTCAATATTCAGTCTTTTATCGTTCATAGTTAATATTGTAAATCCCACATTCTTTATTTTCATGTGCATTCTGGATATCTCATTCAATGATGGAAAAAAAAATGCGGTTTGTTATAACGTTTTTTTAGCATTTAATCAGACATTTTTGTGTGGTTTTGTATTAGTGTTCCTGAAAATAGATAAACCGGCCTCAAGACACATTTTTTTCTGTAAATTTGGCCCCCCAAGGCAAAATAATTGCCCAGGCCTGATCAACAGTAGGATTCACACACACACACATATATATATATATATATATATATATATATATATATATATATATATATATATATATATATATATATATATATATATATATATATATATATATATATATATATATATTTATGTATATATATATAAATCTGTCTTGAGGCCGGAATATCTATTTTCAGGAACACTAGTACAAAACCACACAATATATATATATATATATATATATATATATATATATATATATATATATATATATATATATATATATATATATATATACATACATATATAATTTATAAAAACATATTTTAAATACATTTTTTATTTGTTTTAATTGATTAAAAATTGCTACAAATAAGAATCACGATTAATTCGAAAAATGTATTCATATACTGGCTCCCAGACAAAGTTTTTCTCTAAATTCGAGTAAAAATAATTACCCAGGCCTGATCTACATCAACAGTATGATTTGTCTAAGTGGCTGGACAGGACAGATTGACAAAAAAAAACATATATATATATATATATATATATATATATATATATATATATATATATATATATATATATATATATATATATATATATATATATATATATATATATATATATATATATATATATATATATATATATATATATATATATATATATATATATATATATATATAAATATATAATAGTGTTTATTTAGATTTTTTTAAATACATTTTTTATTTATTTTATATATAAATATATATATATATATATATATATATATATATATATATATATATATATATATATATATATATATATATATATATATATATAACAGTGTTTATTTTGATTTTTTTAAATACATTTTTTATTTATTTTTATATTTATATATATATATATATATATATATATATATATATATATATATATATATATATATATATATATATAATCGTGTTTATTTAGATTTTTTTAAATACATTTTTTATTTCTTTTTATCGATTAAGAATCGCTACAAATAAGAATCGCGATTAATTAAAAAAATAACTATATTTAAAGGCAAAACTTTATGTTATAGGTGACTAAGTATATTCATTGTATTAGTGTTTCTCAATACGTTCCAATTTTTGGCTCTTTTTTTCTTACATTATTACTGTTGTTTTTTTTAAGATAGATATGTTATTATTTGCAAAATACACAACTTTTTTTTTTACATTTTAGCAGACATATCAAGTATACTTGCAGAAAGTATCGGTTCGGTATCGCCGACACCACCTGAATTTCACTTGGTATCGGATGGGAAAGAAAATCGGTGCTATCGAACATCACTAATATCTGATTTTTGTCCTCATACGAATGCTGCCTGGGTCGGATTTGAAAGAAATGTGGAATTGCCATATGGGACCCATACAGATCGCATATAGCAAAACAATGGGAATTTGACCGGCAGTGAGAACAACGTGTACAGGAGAGACAGATAAAGCATAATAACAAGTACATAATTAATTATAAATCATTATTACATGTGACTGTGGCTTGTATATAGATAAATACTAACTGTCCTAATGAAATATTCACCTCATTGAATTAATTCAATACATTAACCATCCATCCCCACCATTTCTCCCTGTTTATACACTTGTTTTTTTTTCCAGCATTCACATGCAATTTCTAGTCATCATATCTCGTAAGATTTAGATTATCAAATATATTTGAACATGAAAGGACGGGGAGGCTTTCTGTAGTCGATGGTGCATCTGTGTGCGGGTGTTTTGCCAATTACTTCAACTTCAAAGTAAACTTCTTCTCACCATACAGGCTGTCAACAAAACTATTTCATGCGGCAGTCTCTCTTTATACACGTTTGTGTGTGTGTGTGTGTGGGTGTGTGTGCATGTGCTCTTGTATTTCTACCATTCTTGAGACATCAAGAAGGAAAAGTATCTTCCATATGAGGAGGTGTGAACAAGTGATGACATAAATCATTGTCCCAATAACATTGCATCTAATAGAGAATGTCTCATTTGCACCCCTGCTGGTGAAATCTAACAAAATGAGGGTGGTTCCAAAAAAGGGGGGGATTTTTGAAATTGACTGTGTGTCGCTTTTAAAAGTGCTCCCCCTCTGGCCAACATTTGAAATAACAAGTGTGTGTAAGAAATTGAGATGCGCCCCCTTTGGCCAAAATTAATAACTATGTATATAGATACATACTGAAATAACTTGAAGTAAATAATTACAATTAAAAACCAATTACAAACAAAAAATTCAAAAAAATAACTAAAAGCAGTCTTTTTCTCACAATGTGTTGACTTTTTTCTTCTAAAATTGGGAACAATTTCTCACATTCTTTCTGTTTCTGTATTATTGCAATATTATCTCGTAAAATTAGTACTTTTTTATGTAAAATTATTACTTTTTAATGCAAAACGGCGCCATCTGTCATATACAATTCTGACTTTTATTACAATATTGCCAATTTGTTTTGTTGTTGTTGCAAAATAGTGAAATGTTTTGACTAAAATTATGACTTTTCTCATAATTTTTGCTAAGTAAGATTCCGATTATTATTATACGATTGCCAACATTTTAAAGTTTTCTTATACAATTGTGACTTTTGTCGAGTAAAATTATGACTCTTTTCATAAAATTGCCAAAATGTTAAGCTTTTTCTTTTGCAATTTTGACTGTTATTGAGTAAAATTCCATATTTTATCATAATATTGCTCACATGTTCAGTTTTCCTTGTAAAATTTTGACTTGCCTTGAGTAAAGATACTACTGTTAATATAATGCTGCCAAAATTCTTAGTTTTTCTTGTGAAATTGTGACCTTTTTCTTGTGAAATTGCAACTCATTTTTCACAACATGCTTTTTTATATATCTGCATAGTATGTACAGTACATAGATACATACTGAAATAACTTGAAGTAAATAATGAAGATTAAAAACCAATTACAAACAACAACAAAAATAAATAAATAAAAACTAACTAAAAGCAGTCTTTTTCTCACAATGTGTTGACTTTTTTCTTCTAAAATTGGGAACAATTTCTCACATTCTTTCTGTTTCTGTATTATTGCAATATTTTCTCGTAAAATTAGTACTTTTTTTTGTAAAATTAGTACTTTTTAATGCAAAACGGCGCCATCTGTCATATAAAATTCTGACTTTTATTACAATATTGCCAATTTGTTTTGTTGTTGCAAAATAGTGAAATTTTTTGACTAAAATTATGACTTTTCTCATAATTTTTGCTAAGTAAGATTCCGATTATTATTATAATATTGCCAACATTTTAAAGTTTTCTTATAAAATTGCGACTTTTGTCGAGTAAAATTATGACTATTTTCATAAAATTGCCAAAATGTTAAGCTTTTTCTTGTACAATGTTGACTGTTATTGAGTAAAATTCCAACTTTTATCATAGTATTGCACACATGTTCAGTTTTTCTTGTAAAATAGTGACATTTTTTTAAGGACAAATTATGACTTTTGTCATAATTTTGCCAGGTAAAATTTTGATGATTATTATAATATTGCTAACATTTTAAATGTTCTTATAAAATTGTCGCGTAAAATTCCGACTTTTTTCATAAAATTGCCCACATTTTTTTGCTTTTCCTATAAAACTGTGACTATTATTGAGTACAATTCCAACTTGTATCATAATATTGCACAAATGTTCAGTTTTTCTTGTAAAATGTTTAATTGCGTTGAGTAAAATTACGACTTTTACTATAAGACTGCCAAAATTCTTAGTTTTTCTTGTGAAATTTTTTAAAGGACAAATTATGACTTTTGTCATAATTTTGCCTGGTAAAATGTTGATTATTATTATAATATTGCCAAAATGTTAAAGTTTTCTTATAAAATTGTGACTTTGTCGAGTAAAATTCCGACTCTTTTCAAAAAATTGCCAAAATGTTAAGATTCTTCTTGTAAAATTGTGACTGTTATTGAGTAAAATTCCAACTTTTATCATAATATTGCACAAATGTTCAGTTTTTCTTGTAAAATTTAACTTGCGTTGAGTAAAATTACGACTTTTACTATAATACTGCCAAAATTCTTAGTTTTTCTTGTGAATTTTTTTTAAGGACAAATGATGACTTTTGTCATAATTTTGCCAGGTAAAATGTTGATTATTATTATAATATTGCCAAAATGTTAAAGTTTTCTTATAAAATTGTGACTTTGTCGAGTAAAATTCCGACTCTTTTCAAAAAATTGCCAAAATGTTAAGATTCTTCTTGTAAAATTGGACTGTTATTGAGTAAAATTCCAACTTTTATCATAATATTGCACAAATGTTCAGTTTTTCTTGTAAAATTTTAACTTGCGTTGAGTAAAATTACGACTTTTACTATAATACTGCCAAAATTCTTAGTTTTTCTTGTGAAATTTTTTTAAGGACAAATGATGACTTTTGGCATCATTTTGCCAGGTAAAATTTTGATTATTATTATAATATTGCCAAAATGTTAAAGTTTTCTTATATAATTGTGACTTTTGTCGAGTAAAATTCTGACTCTTTTCAAACAATTGCCAAAACGTTAAGCTTCTTCTTGTAAAATTGCGACTGTTATTGAGTAAAATTCCAACTGTTATAATAATATTGCACAAATGTTCAGTTTTTCTTGTAAAATTTTAACTTGCGTTGAGTAAAATTACGACTTTTACTATAATACTGCCAAAATTCTTAGTTTTTCTTGTGAAATTTTTTAAAGGACAAATTATGACTTTTGTCATAATTTTGCCTGGTAAAATGTTGATTATTATTATAATATTGCCAAAATGTTAAAGTTTTCTTATACAATTGTGACTTTGTCGAGTAAAATTCCGTCTCTTTTCAAAAAATTGCCAAAATGTTAAGCTTTTTCTTGTAAAATTGCGACTGTTATTGAGTAAAATTCCAACTTTTATCATAATATTGCACAAATGTTCAGTTTTTCTTGTAAAATTTTGACTTGCGTTGAGTAAAATTACGACTTTTACTATAATACTGCCAAAATTCTTAGTTTTTCTTGTGACATTTTTTAAAGGACAAAATATGTGTCTTGTACATGTTAAGAATGGACAAATAAAGCTGCTCTCTCTGCTCTGCTCTGTATGACTTTTGGCATCATTTTGCCAGGTAAAATTTTGATTATTATTATAATATTGCCAAAATGTTAAAGTTGTCTTTTAAAATCGTGACTTTTGTCGAGTAAAATTCTGACTCTTTTCAAAAAATTGCCAAAACGTTAAGCTTCTTCTTGTAAAATTGCGACTGTTATTGAGTAAAATTCCAACTTTTATCATAATATTGCACAAATGTTCAGTTTTTCTTGTAAAATTTTTAATTGCGTTGAGTAAAATTACGACTTTTACTATAAGACTGCCAAAATTCTTAGTTTTTCTTGTGAAATTTTTTAAAGGACAAATTATGACTTTTGGCATCATTTTGCCTGGTAAAATGTTGATTATTATTATAATATTGCCAAAATGTTAAAGTTTTCTTATAAAATTGTGACTTTGTCGAGTAAAATTCCGACTCTTTTCATAAAATTGCCAAAATGTTAAGATTTTTCTTGTAAAGTTGCGACTGTTATTCAGTAACATTCCAACTTTTATCATAATATTGCTCAAATGTTCAGTTTTTCTTGTAAAATTTTGACTTGCGTTGAGTAAAATTACAAATTTTACTATAATACTGCCAAAATTCTTAGTTTTTCTTGTGAAATTTTTTAAAGGACAAATTATGACTTTTGGCATCATTTTGCCAGGTAAAATTTTGATTATTATTATAATATTGCCAAAATGTTAAAGTTTTCTTATAAAATTGTGACTTTGTCGAGTAAAATTCCGACTCTTTTCATAAAATTGCCAAAATGTTAAGCTTTTTCTTGTACAATTTTGACTGTCATTGAGTAAAATTCCAACTTTTATCATAATATTGCACACATGTTCAGTTTTCCTTGTAAAATATTGACTCGCGTTGAGTAAAGATACTACTGTTAATATAACGCTGCCAAAATTCTAAGTTTTTCTTGTGAAATTCCAACTCATTTTTCACAACATGCTTTTTTTTTATATCTGCATAGTATGTATATATTATTAATGTTGTAAATACACATCTTTATATATCTAGAAAGGCTGATCCTAAAGAGGTAGGCATTTTTCGGAGATCTCAAGAAGGTAAGAAATACAAAGATGTGTGTGTGTGTGTGTGTGTGTGTGTGTGTGTGTGTGTGTGTGTGTGTGTGTGCACATCAACCCTTTATTCACCCAGCCATCAGGATTATTCTCATAATGCACAAAACGTAACCAGACTTTACACGTTTTCCTTTTGTACTTTGCACAAAAACCCCCTCAAGTCAAGGCGTCATGTTGGAGGTCCTACATACATATATCTGCCGCATGCGTGAGCCCATCAGAGCTTAATGCTACACAGGTAGCAGACTGGAATAAAATGCTAATACTAATCCTATTAACATTCCGAGCATGCCCAGTGTCTGGCTAATGGCTGCCTCTGCGGCTCGGATGGAACTCATCTTATTTAGGCGGATCCAACTGAAGGCATTCATCAGGCCGCAGATATCATCGCACATTATATGAGCGGCGGCATATATTTTTCATAGGGTTGACATTGTAGGGAGATGCCAGTGCGGCGCCGCATAAATCAAAGTGACAACACAATGGACCTGGAATGGATCAGGGTTGAGACGTGGCGGGTACAACGCCGCGGCGTGCACGTTCTCACGCGCCGCCGCGCACAAGTTCTCCGACTTCTCCCATGGTTCGTTTCTCCGGTGTGTAATTAGTCAGTTCCGTTTCATGATTAAATGAGGGGGATATCTGCTTGTTGACAGCGCCGACTCATTATCTCAGAGAAAACAAAGCTTTGTGGTCTTGCAATTTCTCGAAAAATGTCATATTTAAGTGTGGTTTCCATGCACTAAATTAGTCTGATTTCTCAGATAGTTCAGTTTTTGTATTTATGTCATGTGCCTCCCGTAACACAACAAATTGAAGTAAATAATGAAGATTAAAAACCAATTAAAAAATGAATAAATTAACAAAAGGCAGTCTTTTTCTCACAATGTGTCGACTTTTTTCTTATAACATCGGGAACAAGTTCTCATTGTAGTTCTCTTGTAATATTGCAATATTTTATCGTAAAAATGTGTACTTTTTTAGTGTAAAATTTGTACTTTTTAATGCAAAATTGCAACATTTCTCTTTTAAAATTCGGAGTTTTATCACAATATTGCCAATTTTTTTGTTGTTCTTGTAAAATAGTGATTTTTTTTTAAAGACAAGTTACGACTTTTTTCATAATTTTGTGCCTCCGAATTTTTTGAACGCACAAAATGTGCCTTGGCTCAAAAAAGGTTGAAAAACATCGCATTAGGCGACCTAAGCAGAGTATTAACTAAAAGAATTAGCATAGGTTACTTAGTCATATTTAAATAGGATGCCGAGCCAGGCTGATCTAAATGTCTTATAACATTGGGAACAAGTTCTCTTTGTATTTCTCATGTAATATTGCAATATTTATCTTAAAATTAGTATTTTTTTAATGTAAAATTTGTACTTTTTAATGCAGAATTGCAACATGTCTCATATAAAATTCTGAATTTTTTCACAATATTGCCAATTTTTTTGTTGTTCTTGTAAAATAGTGAATTTTTTTAAGGACAAATTATGACTTTTTTTCATAATTTTGCCAGGTAAAATTTTGATTATTATTTTAATATTGCCAAAATGTTAAAGTTGTATTATAAAATTGTGACTTTTGTCGAGTAAAATTTGACTCTTTTCATAAAATTTCCCACATCTGTTTCTTTTCCTATAAAACTGCGACTATTACTGAGTAAAATTCAGACTTTTGTCATTATGTTGCACAAATGTTCCGTTTTTGTTTTTATGTTGTAATCTCTAAGTTTTTGGTGAAATCTATCAAAATGAGGGTGGTCCCAAAAAGGAGGGATTTTTCAAATTGACTGTACTCCCCCTCTGGTCAACATATGAAATAACAAGTGTGTGCAAGAAATTGAAATGCGCCCCGTTTGGCCAAAATTAATTACAAAAAAATATATATATGTATATAAAGACTTAACAACTTGAAGTAAATAATGAAGATTAAAAACCAATTACAAAAAAAATATTCAAAAATTAATAAATTAACTAAAAGCCGTCTCTTTCTGACTTTTATCACAATATTGCCAATTTGTTTGTTGTTCTTGTAAAATAGCACATTTTTTTTAAGGACAAATTATGACTTTTGTCAAAATTTTGCCAGGTAAAATTTTGATTAGTATTATTATAATATTGCCAAAATGTTAAAGTTTTCTTATAAAATTGTGACTTTTGTCGAGTAAAATTTCGACTCTTTTCAAAAAATTACCAAAATGTTAAGCTTTTTCTTGTAAAATTGCGATTGTTATTGTGTGACATTCCAACTTTTATCATAATATTGCACACATGTTCAGTTTTTCTTGTAAAATTTTGACTTGCGTTGAGTAAAGATACTACTGTTAATACAATATTGCCAAAATTCTAAGTTTTTCTTTTGAAATTGTGACCTTTTTCTTGTGAAATTCCAACTCATTTTTCACAACAAGCATTTTTATATTTGCATAGTATGTATATATTATTAATGTTTTAAATAACATCTTTATATATCTAGAAAGTTACATGTTAAATTTGACAAATGCAAATGAGTAGAAATGATATGGACGGCTCGAAAACGAGCTATTTGGAATAAAAAAAAAAAATGGTGACATCAGCGGATTATCCATATACGGTACAAATTTACTTAAAGTGATTTGCGCGAGTCTACCTTTGTAGTCCGATGTTGTAGTCATTTTTTTCTTCTTGAGACATCAAGAAGGAAAAGTAGCTTCCATATGAGGAGGTGTGAACAAGTAAAGACATAAATCATGGTCCCAATACAGAAAACCATTGCATATAATAGAGAATGTCTCATTTGCACCCCTGGTGGTGAAACCTTTCAAAATGAGGGTGGTCCCAAAAAGGAGGGATTTTTCAAATTGACTGTGTGTCGCTTTTAAAAGTGCTCCACCTGTGGTCAACATATGAAATAACAAGTGTGTGTAAGAAATTGAAATGTGCACCGTTTGGCCAAAATTAATAATCCATTTTTTTTATAAATATGTATATAGAGACATAACAACATGAAGTAAATAATAAAGATTATAAAACAATTACAAACAAAAAATTCAAAAATGAATAAATTAACTAAAAGCAGTCTCTTTCTCACAATGTGTCAACTTTTTTCTTATAACATTGGGAACAATTTCTCATTGTAGTTCTCATGTAATATTGCAATATTTTATCGTAAAAAATGTGTACTTTTGTATGTAAAATTAGTACTTTTTAATGCAAAAATGTGTCATATAAAATTCAGACTTGTATCCAATATTGCCAATTTTCTTGTTATTCTTGTAAATTAGTGACATTTTTTAAGGACAAATGATGACTTTTGTCATCATTTTGCCAAGTAAAATTCTGATTATTATTATGATATTGCCAACATTTTAAAGTTTTCTTATAAAATTGTGACTTTTGTCGAGTAAAACAAAGACTTTTTTATAGAATTGCCCACATTTTTTTGTTTTTCCTATAAAACTGTGACTATTATTGAGTAAAATTCCAACGTTTGTCATAATATTGCACAATGTTCAGTTTTTGTTGTAAAATGTTGACTTGCGTTGAGTAAAATTACGACTTTCACTACAATACTGCCAAAATTCTTAGTTTTTCTTGTGAAATGTTTCAAGGACAAATTATGACTTTCGTCATAATTTTGCCAGGTAAAATTGTGACTATTATTTTAATATTGCCAAAATCATCCTTTTGTTGCGGGGCAGACTGGCTCGTACATGCACATGCATCCTCTGCTGTTGCCAATTCTAACACAAAGTAGCGTATAGTTCCAATTTACCGCATTTTCCGGACCATAGGGTGCACCCGGACTATAAGGGGCACTGCCGATGAATGGTCTATTTGGATTTATTTCCATATATAAGGCGCACCGGATTATAGGGCGCATTAAAGGAGTCATATTATTATTATTTTTTCTAAATGTAAAATACTTCCTTGTGGTCTACATCAGTGGTCCCCAACCTTTTTTGCACCACGCACCGGTTTAATGTAGGCATTATTTTCACACGTCAAAAACTGAAATCTAAGTAAGATTAAATATCTCAAATAAGGGTGATATTTGCTTATTTTCTGTCTGATAAGGTAATTCTTCTCACTAAGCAGATTTTATGTTAGTGTTTTACTTGTTTTAAGTGTTTTGGTCCTAAATGATCTCAGTAAGATATTACAGCTTGTTGCTGAGATTTGATGACCTATATTGAGTGAAACATGCTTGAAACTAGAATATCAACTGTTGCAAAGCTGTGTCATCAACACTCACAAGTATAAAACTACTTTTTTAAAGTAATAATTTCTTACTTCAAGCATGAAAAAAAAAATCATGATGCCGAGCGCATATCATTATGTCAAGATAATGGCACTAGCATTTACTTCATTTAAGAATATATTTCAACATATTGAGCAAAAAGGTCTCTTTTTTTTCCATCAAGAAAAGTGCACTTGTTATTAGTGAGAATATATTTATTTTAAGGTATTTTTGGGTTCATTGAGGTTAGCTAATCTTACTTGTTTTGGAAAGTCTTGACAAGCCGAATTTTCTTGTTCTATTGGCAGATAATTTTGCTTAGTTCAAATAAAATACCCATCATTCTTGTATATTTTTTTTCTTGTTTTTGAACACTGAATTTTTGCTGTGCCAGATAAATACAGCAACAATAAGTGCATGAAAAATACAACTCACTATAACGTTGACTTAGTGGGAACTCAGGACTTGTTTCTTTGTAATGAGATGCAGATGAAAATCAGCCTTTGGCTACAATCTGTCACATTTATATTTTAAATGTTCATAAATGTGCATTGTGTCATGTCACAAAGTTAGAACAGATATAACAAATGGCAACTCCCTATAAGGAGTTGTATTATACATCTATAAACAAGCTTATTGGTGTGTCAAGTGGGACAGGCCAAAGTTAAATCGGAGAAAAAGCAGTCGTTTATAAATTATTTTATGTTTCCGTGCAGCCCGGTAGCAAATGCGTCACGGACCGGTACCGGTCCCCGGACAGGTGGTTGGGGACCACTGGTCTACATAACATGTAATGGTGGTTCTTTGGTCAAAATGTTGCATAGATGATGTTTTACAGATCATCTTCAAGCCGCTTTCTCAAAGTATCTTCAGGATGCGCCGTTTTGTGGGTGGGTCTTATTTACGTGCCTCCACTTTGACAGCATCTTCTCCTCGTCATCTTTGTTGTAGCGGTGTAGCGTGCAAGGACGGGAGTGAAAGAAGTGTCAAAAGATGGCGCTAACTGTTTTAATGACATTCAGACTTTACTTCAATCTATAACGGAGCAGCATATCCTCATCCGTGGCTCACTAGTGCAACAACAACGCCCGAAAATGTGTCCCGTGAAAAACCGTCCGACCGGAACTCTCTAATAACTAAAGTTCCTTGGGTGAATAATGTAAACTCACTACACCAGTATGTTTTAGCGCTTTCATGGCGAGTTTACTGACCGATATAAGTAAGAACTTTACACTACTTTATATTAGAAATGGCAACAGCAGAGGATGAATGTCACATAACAAGAAGATAGAGACAAAGAAGACGCTTATTGACTACGTTGATTTATGCAGATCCCAAATACAGATAAGCAGGTACCAGAAGGTAAGAAAAGTTGCTTTTGCATAATATTGCGAAACAAAACACCAGATAATAAGTCTTACCTTGTAGTCAGCGCTACCTGCAGGAGGAAAAGTCACCGCCGCTGGCCATGGTGCTGAAGGGCGAGCACCACCGGGCATGTATGTGCTGACGGCGAGACACAGCTGGCAGGTGATTAGATTTCACAGGTGGTGCGTGTTAATCCAATCATCTGTTGTCTTTTACAATAAGCGGCCGGGAGCAGGAGGGGAAGAGAGGATACGGACGTGGCCGAAAAGTCGCGTCCTGCTTGAGAGAGAACTTTGTGAAAACAATCTGATGATTAAAACCTTGTTAAAACCTGCACACTTGGCTCCGGTGGAACTGCGGGGAAGTACTTCCACAAACATTTTGATGGATTGTTGAGCGCCGTGTGGAATGTTCTACATTTTCAATGGAACATATAAAATGTTGGTCTTCTTTACTTGAGTCATATTGCCATCATAGTGCAGTCTACACCAGGGGTGTCCAAAGTGCAGCCCGGGGGCCATTTGCGGCCCGCAGCTAATTGTTTCCCGGCCCGCCACACATTCCGGAAATGCTATTGCAAAACTAAAAAAATAAACATTACAAAAAGTGGAATGAGGTGAAATCTGACTAGGAAAAGTTGCAATGTTGACACAAAGCTGCCATGCAGGCTGTTTTTTTTCTTTTGTCTATTGTGACAATCATTAGTACTTTAATCTTTAATCTTTTTTTGCCATTGCTTAAAACAAAAAAAAATCAATGTTATAAATAATTATTGACCTATTCAAGGCTCCAATTATTTCAAATATTTCACTTTAAAATGTTTTATGTGGAAAATATTGCATGTATTGTGTGGTTGCCATACAAAAACATCAACATTTTCTTTGACAAAAGAGCATAAAACAAACAAAATAATAGTTCAAACGTAAAATTGACAGATATATCTGAAGTTGATCTCGTAATTTAAGTGTTGAAAGTTAAAAAAAACTATTACAAATGTATCACTTTGAGTGGGGCACCTTTTGTATCCTAAATATATTTAATGGGATTTGATTTATCTTTTCACTGTGATTACTCAAAAATAACAATGAATTAATATCAATGGTGTCTTGCATTATTGATGTTTTTAAGGCTCTAATTACTTCACATCAAACATTGCTTTCTGAAGGTTTTGGGCAGTGGGGGAAATACTGCATATTTCAGTTTTATTACAAAAAAACAAAGTTGTCTTGACAGAAAAGGCATACAACCTTTTTGTTTTTTTAAATTTTCTATCAACCTGAAGTTGATATACTGTAGAGATTTACTGTAAGCGTTAAATTAAAAAAAATTAAAAAATAATTTTACTTGTTTTTAACATTTTAATGACTTAGATTCTTTATGGTCCCCGGGAGCCCTAAAGGTAAAACAAAAACAAAATCCATTTATTTTGTTATGATTTGAAAATGAAAACTATCAAAATGGCCCACGCAGGCTTTCATTTTTCTGTGTGCGGCCCTCAGTGGAAAAAGTTTGGACACCCCTGGTCTACACTATCTCTTATGTTTGACTGCCATCTACTGGTCACACTTATCGTCACACCATATAGTAAATAAAATTGTTTCGAGGTTGGTAAGCAAAACCAGAATTATTCCGTACCGGGTTATCAGGCACACTGTCGAGTTTTGAGAACAACACAAGATTTAGAGTGCGCCTTATAGTCCGAAAAATACGGTATATCTGTCAGTAGACTCGCTATGGAAGCACTAAAGACTACAACATGGATGACGGGGAGAGGACGCTGTCAAAGTGGAGGCTCATCCTGAAAAAAAAACGGTCGACGAACCACTATTGCATGTTATGTAGACCACAAGAAAGTGTTTTAAATGTAGAAAAAAATATATTATGTAGAAAAAAATCAAGCTCGGTGGAGGTTTGCGATGATCTGGTGCCATCAAGAGCGCTCGTCTTTGAAAAAAGGAAACAAGGTCAACGATGATTAAAACATGGAGGAAGTTTGTTTAACTATAAACATTGCAGTGCAAACTGCATCCAGCTACACACACATTTACACTGAGCAAGCACACCAGATTTCAGATTGATTAACAAAATTATTTGGGCCGATTGTACTTAATTAACTGGCATGAAATGCATCGGAGTTTTCTTCTTTAATTACGCTGCCCGCTATCCGTTCAATACGTACTTGAATGCAATTAATCGGTCGCTGTAATGTTATGCAACGCATTCATTCTACTGAACAAAAAAAAAAAAAACGTCACATTGAAAATAAAACCGGGGCTCTTGACTCGTCAAAATGTGAGGACAAGTAAAGTAAATACTCTATTAAACAGGTGAAAAAAATGGAAACGTTTATAATAAACGTGCTGCAAAATTAAAGTGTATTCAAGCTCATTCTCAACAATGTTGTTGGCACTTTATTTAAAGCCCATGAGTCTAAATACTGACAAGAGTTGTCTTTCTTTTACAAGGTGTGTCATTGTTTGTGCTCTGGCGCCATCTTTTGGACGAGTTCGCTCACTGCCGATGCAGCAGTGCCCTTCTTTTGAGAGCTTTTAACCGGAAGTACAAGTTTTACAATGTAACCAAACCTGTTTATCATTACTAAAGCGTCCCACGTGTGATGTCTGCAGGAGTGTTTTTTGTCAGGTTCAAACACTGATGACATCTATTAAACGAGACAAGAAGCAAGGAATTAAACAGAGACAGAATTAAATTTGGCTCAATGAGGAGAAACGCGTACACCTGTACCCTTGTCCAGTGTCACCACGCTCTGACGAAAGATCGTACGCCTCCTCTTTTATTTGAACTTTCCCTGATTACATGGCAACAGCTGTTTCTAAGGGAGGGGGGTCGTAAACAGCCATCGCCTTTGTTACAAAACAGTTCAAAGAAAAGGTCGTAAAACAGTTCAAAGAAGAGGTGCCTGGAGCTTGGGCAGGTCCTGCTTTCTCTCCGCTTTGTAGTTCTCGGGTCGAGACAAGACAAAAACTTTCTGTGGATTACAATACATCAAAGAAACAGAACACCTTCATGTTGCTTCCCATCCTACACAGTGGAGTTTTACAAGCCTTCTTCTTGGTAGGATCGCCGGGAACTCATGGCATCACAAAGTTGTTTGATAACTTGGATACAATTATTCTGACAGTTTCCATGCATTATTTCTACGTGCTTTCGTAACGCAATCGAGCGAGTGTCGTTAGCATTAGCTAACATGCTAACACGTTTTGTCTGTGTTAGTACTATTAACGTACAATGCCATCCTTTTTGTGTTGTTTCAGTTTCATAATTACCTCAGTAAATTCACCAAAAACGTCACCGTGGAGTTATTGAGTCTGTTTAGCTGATTGGAGAGCTAGCTTTTGCAGCTTATGACGATGACTTCTGTTTTGTGTGATCAGCCGTTTTACTGCCATGTTACAGACACTCTTTGAAAAGTAATTTGAAAAATTAAGGTATTGTTGCGTCAGACCAGTTCTTCCTCCCAGGGAATCTAAGTTACTGGTCAATCCCAAGTTATTTCGATGACATATATGCTGAGTAAGAAGGACCATCAAGACAGAATAGGAATATTTTCAAGTTCTACTAAAGCTTTAGGAGATCAGTTTAACCAATACATTCATATCGGCTACTTTAGTTGATCTGACATTCAAACGGAAAAGCCCACTCTTTGCACACAAATAACCCCCCCCACATACACACTCCCCCTCGCACCACTGATAAGGAGAGAGAGTGGGGGTTGTAGTTCACATTCCAAGGGTGAAGACACTAACCAGGCATCTGAAATGTCGAAAGAAACTGGTAGAATATACTAAGGAAAAGTACTAGCTACTCTAAACATGGCTATGTAAAAAGAAAGAACTCTTAAACATATGTGCATCCTCCACAGTATGTAAATAAACATCCACAAAATCATTTCTCAGCGTATATATCTGCGGCTTGTGTGGCTAATCTACGGAAAATTTTGTTTTTTTTCTTCTAAAATTAAGTGGGTGCGGCTTATATACTCTATACTCTGGAAATTGTGCTAGTTGTTAATTTAATAGATAAAGTGGGAGTCCAGTCCAATGGGAAATCAGCAGGGAGTTGTATCTTCTTCCAGCCTCGGCCAGTCAGCTCGGCAGACCTGTCTATTACCTTTCATGGAAGAGTGGTCCAACTCGGGTCTCAATTTGGGGTCAGCTAACGCCTCCTCCTGTCCGGTAACAAACATTTAAAGCCCTCATTTTTTATTTGACCATCGAGTAGATTTTCTCATAAAAAGGGCGACTGTTCAAGTTTTACATTTTTGTATTCTTGGTAATAATTCTCATAGTAAATTTCTGTTGACTTTTATGAATGACTCCAAAATACCGTGCGTCTGCAAGCCATGTCTGAGTTTATGAAAATATGTTCCTTTTACCTCGGCTAAAAAAGCAATAATGAAAGCAAAATATGTGTCCAAATATTTCTAGAGCGATACAGCCATGAAATTGGATCTGCTTTTCAATTTCATCCTTTTCCTGTTATTAATATATATATTTTTCCACCTCCTCTGCTACATCCCCATACAGTTTATTTACTATTAGACAACATTTGGCTTTTGGTTAAAGTGCATTCAACATACTAGAAATGTTCGATGATTCAACGGAAAAAAATACAAATAAATAAAGACTGTAAATGATCTTTTTTTAACTCATTAACAACAATTACTGCATGCATGTTTAATTTATGACCGTACATTAGGCGACCTAAGCAAAGTAATAACTGAAGAATTAGCATAGGTTACTTTGTCATATTTAAATAGGATAATCTAAATGTAAGAATTTGCCAGTCGGTGGATTTTGCATGCATTAAATATAAATTAACAATTAATATTGAAGACTGTCCAAAGTCTTTTGCACAGGATAAAGCACCTGTACATGGCGTTCTGACACATGGGTCTTCAAACCACTACTTATATATCTTGTATAACATTTTATTTTACATTAAATTGCTTCTGAAGGCACCTTGTTATTGTGCAATACAAATATATTCAAATAATACATGAGAAAAAAAGGAATAACAGGGGGGGGGGAATTAGACAACAACAACAGCAAATACAACAACAACAATAACAATAACAACACTAGAAAAACATCAGCAAATAGGATATGTACAAATATGATGGTAAAAGTGATAGCAAAGAAGCAGTTAGCGAAGTAAATATTAATAACACAGAAATGACAATGAACATTATTACACTACAAATGGAGCAATACAGATACCAATATAAATAGCACTATTGATTATGAATAATACCAATAATTACCTCTATTATCAACAATGCAAGTGTTCAAATGCAACAATACACATATGTAAAGATAACTTTATTTACAAAAGAAAGCAGATACATGGAGGGGAAGAAAGAGAAGCGAACTGTATTAACCTTGTAGATTGTTATAGTAACAATAGGTTCAGCTTTGTCAGTGTGCCGTGTGTTACCCAGTTTTCCCCCTATCTTAAACGCTAAGGGTATTATAATGCGGGATAAATATTTGTTCATGTTTTTATTTCAAACTTGCAAGGTACAATGGGTAGTATGACCAAGTCACCGTCATTTATAAACCATTTTTTTTTCTTTTCTTTTCCCCAAATACATTCAAATGTGTGGAAAAATTGCTGGTGGAAGATAAAAAATACAATCTTAGGGGTCGTGGGCCCCTGTTGAAAACCTCTGCACTGGGCAGGTAAAATGATATCAATATACTGTATGTATCTCAATAGACACGTAATCGATGTCAATAAAAATGTGTTCGATAAAACGTTCGATATTTATACATAGTATAAAGGCCTACTGAAAGCCACTACTACCGACCACGCAGTCTGATAGTTTATATATCAATGATGAAATCTTAACATTGAAACACATGCCAATACGGCCGGGTTAACTTATAAAGTGCAATTTTAAAATTCCCGCCACACTTCCGGTTGAAAAACTCCTTTGGATATGATTTATGCGCGTGACGTCACAAAATCCACGGAAGTGGTTGTACCCCATCGAACCCGATACAGAAACCTCTAGTTCTGTGAGGTCCGGTTGCTAAGTTGCTAAATTAGCCTTAGCGTCGTTAGCAACAGCATTGTTAAGCCTTACCAGGCTGAGAATTTTTAACCGTGTAGTTACATGTACATGGTTTAATAGTATTGTTGATCTTCAAAGCAAGGTTGGTTGCATGAACAAAGCCCCTCGATCTCTGGTAAGCGGCAAAACAGGAAGTGACAAGCTAACAGCCAATTAGGTAATAGTATCAACT
This sequence comes from Entelurus aequoreus, assembly GCF_033978785.1. Classification (NCBI taxonomy): domain Eukaryota; kingdom Metazoa; phylum Chordata; class Actinopteri; order Syngnathiformes; family Syngnathidae; genus Entelurus; species Entelurus aequoreus. Next base: position 97,400,681 of record NC_084732.1, read on the forward strand.
ATCAAGTTTGATTGTCTGGCGGTTGATTCTTTGCATGGAGTGACAAGAGAAAGTACAAATGAAGAATTTGTGGATGAAAGAGAAAAATTCCCCTTGGACAGTATGACACTTTTTTGGATTTTTAAAACGGACCTTAGTTTTTCAAATCTCGTCCGTTCCCTATTCGGGTTGTACAGAAACAACAGGTCGAGTCTAAAGTGCAGGACTGTGTAATTAAAATAAATTACAAAATATAACAAATGTGCTGCTTTGAAATAATCCTAATTTTGTCCAATAATAGCGCCATAATAATTACTGTATGACATAAATTCCTGTTCATTCTTGAATAAGAATAAGAGACCAAATACATGTTACACAGCCCTAACTTCCTGGAGTTAAACCTACAAAAAAAAAAAAAAAAAAAAAAAAAACGTTTTACAGCTTTGCTCTATTTTGTTAAACATTATTAAGCATTTCTTACACTTTCCTTATTTTTTGCACCTTGATTTTACAATTTTGTTTACATTGTTTAAGTGTGTTTGGTGCTTGTGTTGACATTGTTGACAGGGGATTATAGTCAAAGGAAAGTTACATGTTATATACAATGTTTACATAAAATATATTTCTCTCCTGGTCCTTAATTTTGATGGGTTATAAAAATAACAATAATTATCGATATAAAACATTACCGTGATACAGTTCTCAGGTATATCGCCCAGCCTATGCATCAAAATACCGTCAAAATCCGCACGGACAAAAAAAACAACCAATTAGGTAAAATAATCCACTTTTACTCATTTTGTCCAATAATAGTTCCATAATAATTAATGTATGACATACATTTAGTTTTATTCTTGAATAAAAATAGGAGACCAAATACATGTTACACAGCCGTAACTTCCTGTCACCAAACCTACAAGAAATAGTTTTTACAGGTTTGCACTATTTTGTTACACATTATTAAGCACTGCATACACATTCCTTATGTTTTGCACCTTGATTTTAAAATGTTGTTTAATTTGTTTAAGTGTTGTTGATGCTTGTGTTGACATTGTTGACAGGGGATTATATTCATGTTTTATGCAATGTTATATACAATGTTTACATTTAATATATTTTTCTCCTGGTCCTTAATTTTGATAGGTCATAAAAATAACAATAATTATCGATATAAAACATTATCGAGATACAGTTTTCAGCCATATGGCCGAGCCCTTGCAACAAAACACTGTGAAAATGCGCATGGACAAAAAACAGCCAATTAGGTAATAGTATCAACTATCAAGTTTTATTGTCTGGCGGGTGATTATTTGCATGGAGTGAGAAGAGAAAGTACAAATGAAGAATTTGTGGATAAAAGAGGAAAAGTATGGCACTTTTTTGGATTTTTAAAACGGACCTTAGTCCTTAACGGTGCTCACCCCTTTTGTTTTCAAACGTCATCCGTTCCCTATTCGGGTGTACGGAAACAACAGGTCGAAACTGTATTGCCGAACTGTATAAATATAATAAATTACACAATATAACAAATGTGCTGTTTTGGAATAATTCTCCTTTTGTCCATTAACAATACCATAATAATTATTGTATGACATAAATTAATTTTCATTCTTGAATAAGGGACCAAATACATGTTACACAGTCGTAACTTCCTGGCACTAAACCTACAAAAAAAATATTTTTACAGGTTTGCACTATTTTGTTACACTTTATTAAGCATTTCTTACACATTCCATACTTGTGCACCTTGATTTTACAATTTTGTTTACATTGTTTAAGTGCATTTGATGCTTTTGTTGACATTCCCTTTCCTTTCTGCCTCTGGTAGCCGACTGGATTATATTCAGAGGAAGGTTACATGTTATATACAATGTTTACATTTACTATGTATTCCTCCTGGTCCTTAATTTTGTAGGTCATAAAAATATCAATATTTTTTTATATAAAACATTATCGACATACAGCCCTTGCAACAAAACACTGTCAAAATTCGCACAGACAAAAAGCAGCCAACTAGGTAATAGTAGTAACTATCAAGTTTGATTTTCTGGCGGTTGATTCTTTTAAAACGGACCGTAGTCCTTAGGTGCGGTCACCTCTTTTTATTTTTTAAAACCTCGTCTATTCCCTATTCGGGTGTACGGAAACAACAGGTTGAAACTGAAATGCAAGACTGTATAAATAAAATAAATTACAAAATATAACAAATGTGCTGCTTTTAACTAATTCTCATTTTGTCCAATAATAGTTCCATAATAATTACTGTATGACATACATTCCTTTTCATTCTTGAATAAGAATAGGAGACCAAATACATGTTACACAGCCCTAACTTCCTGGAGTTAAATCTACGCAAAAATGTTTTTTACAGGTTTGCACTATTTTGTTACACTTTATTAAGCACTTCTTACACATTCTTTATTTTTTGCACCTTGATTTTACAATTTTGTTTAATTTGTTTAAGTGTTTTTGATGCTTGTGTTGACATTTCCTTTCCTTTCTGCCTCTTTCAGCCGAGAGGATTATATTCAGAGGAAGGTTACATGTTATATACAATATTTACATGTAATATGTTTTTCTCATGGTCCTTAATTTTGTAGGTCATAAAAATATCAATATTTTTTTATATAAAACATTATCGACATACAGCCCTTGCAACAAAACACTGTCAAAATTCGCACAGACAAAAAGCAGCCAACTAGGTAATAGTAGTAACTATCAAGTTTGATTGTCTGGCGGTTGATTCTTTTAAAACGGACCGTAGTCCTTAGGTGCGGTCACCACTTTTTATTTTTTCAAAACTCGTCTATTCCCTATTCGGTTGTACGGAAAGAACAGGTTGAAACTGAAATGCAAGACTGTATAAATAAAATAAATTACAAAATATAACAAATGTGCTGCTTTTAACTAATTCTCATTTTGTCCAATAATAGTTCCATAATAATTACTGTATGACATACATTCCTTTTCATTCTTGAATAAGAATAGGAGACCAAATACATGTTACACAGCCCTAACTTCCTGGAGTTAAACCTACGCAAAAATGTTTTTTAAAGGTTTGCACTATTTTGTTACACTTTATTAAGCACTTCTTACACATTCTTTATTTTTTGCACCTTGATTTTACAATTTTGTTTAATTTGTTTAAGTGTTTTTGATGCTTGTGTTGACATTTCCTTTCCTTTCTGCCTCTTTCAGCCGAGAGGATTATATTCAGAGGAAGGTTACATGTTATATACAATATTTACATGTAATATGTTTTTCTCCTGGTCCTTAATTTTGTAGGTCATAAAAATATCAATATTTTTTTATATAAAACATTATCGACATACAGTTTTCAGCCATATCGCCCAGCCCTTGCAACAAAACACTGTCAAAATTCGCACAGACAAAAAGCAGCCAACTAGGTAATAGTAGTAACTATCAAGTTTGATTGTCTGGCGGTTGATTCTTTCAAAACGGACCGTAGTCCTTAGGTGCGGTCACCACTTTTTATTTTTTCAAACCTCGTCTATTCCCTATTCGGGTGTACGGAAACAACAGGTTGAAACTGAAATGCAAGACTGTATGAATAAAATAAATTACAAAATATAACAAGTATGCTGCTTTGAAATAATTTTCATTTTGTCCAATAATAGTTCCACAATAATTACTGTATGAAATACATTCCTTTTCATTCTTGAATAAGAATAGGAGACCAAATACATGTTACACAGCCCTAACTTCCTGGTTACATGGACATACATTTTTCTCCTGGTCCTTAATTTTGAAAAATAACAATAATTATCGATATAAAACATTATCGTGATAGAGTTTTCGGCCCTTACATCGAAACACTGTCAAAATGCGCAAGGACAGAAAAACACAATCAGCAAAGACTGTTTGCCAATCATTTTTGTTGTGTTTGTTTAAAGTACATTATGACGATTTTAGGGTCAGCATATTGTTCACTCTGTGCAGCAAAACGAGCCAAGCAAAGCATATTGGAACAAACTGTACAGGTCGCACGGCTACCTGTTTGTTTTTCATATTGCACAAAGCAGGCTGGTGCACCTTCGGGGGACTAAAAGCATGTTTGAAAGCATTTAGAGGAGCCGGAGAAAGCGTCAAGATCTTAGTTTGCGTCAGAGCTTACTTCTGTTATTGTACAAATGATTTGCTTGAGGATATTTTTGCTTTTTTGTTTGGGCTACTGTGTGATTCCTAATGGATGCCATGTTTTTTGCTTTTTTGTGCAAGATAGCCTGGTGAAACAAAGATGTAGACAGAATCGGAAAAAAAACCACACTCTTAAAGCCAAGGTGGTTGGAAAAAAATAAGTCATCATATCAATTTTTAAACCAAATTAAGGTAGATGGATAGATACGCCATGCATATGCAATATCGTACAAACCTCTCGGCTGCGATTTTATTGGCCATGAAGTATTGATGCCAGAAAGGCGTAGTATGGGACTTTATCACTGCTGCTCCTCCGGCTAAAAACGAATGAAATACCTTTTCTTCGGCCCCGGGGCCCGAA
>NC_084732.1:97410178-97412678 GCF_033978785.1 Entelurus aequoreus
GAGAGACCATTTACATGGGACCCCGACCCCTTTATATTAGACACAACCAAAGCCATGTGAAATATTTGTAGTTTTACCATTTGGACCCTACACCAAAGCCTGTATGGTAGAAGATCATTCAAATAAATTCAAATGATCAAGTAAAGAAAATGATGCATAACAAGTGATTAACTTCACCTTGCAGAGCAGACACCTTCTCCAATATGTTATCCAGGTTTGCTATTTAGTTTAGTAATCACTACAATCTTCCTATTTGGTGTGTTGCAGGGCTGAGATTTTTCTACAGCGTTCTTTGGACTAATTCATATTCTATTTATTTTATTTACATTGTAAATAAAATAAAATAATGTCTAAAAAAAAAATAATAATTATACAGTTTGAGTGCCCATAGTTCTGCCCATCCCATCGATCATCTGTTGATAATTTTTAACATTACCACCAAAATAAAGGCCTGTTTGCTCGAAATTAATTCAAAAAAATTTAAATTTTCAAGTAACAAATTTTAAAGCTTACAGAAAGGAATCAGTTGGGGGCCAATTTTTGCCTTTTTTAACTGACTGAGGAGCTATATATATATATATATATATATATATATATATATATATATACACATTTATTCAGTGTGTATATATATATATATATATATATATATATATATATATATATATTATATATATATATATATATATATATATATATATATATATATATATATATATATATATATATATATATATATATGCATACATATACATATATTCAGTATATATATATATATATATATATACATTTATTCAGTATATATATATATTTATATATATATATATATATATATATATATATATATATATATATATATATATATATATATATAACAGCGATGATGTTACATACTGAATATATGTATGTGTATATATATATATATATATATATATATATATATATATATATATATATATACACATACATATATTCAGTATATATATATATATATATACATATATATATATTCAGTATATATATATATATATATATATATATATATATATATATATATATATATATATATATATACATATATTCAGTATATATATATATTTGTATATACATATATTCAGTATATATATATATATATATATATATATATATATATATATATATATATATATATATATATATATATATATATATATATATATATATATATATATATATATATATACATATATTCAGTATATACATATATATATATATATATATATATATATATATATATATATATATATATATATATATATATATATATATATATATATATATATATATATATATATATATATATATATATATATATAGCCAGATAGATAGATAGATAGATATATAGATAGATAGATAGATAGATAGATAGATAGATAGATAGATAGATAGATAGATAGATAGATAGATAGATAGATAGATATATATATATATATATATATATATATATATATATATATATATATATATATATATATATATATATATATATATATATATATATATATTTATATATATATGCATATATTCAGTATATATATATATTTGTATATACATATATTCAGTATATATATATATATATATATATATATATATATATATATATATATATATATATATATATATATATATATATATATATATATATATATATATATATATATACATATATTCAGTATATACATATATATATATATATATATATATATATATATATATATATATATATATATATATATATATATATATATATATATATATATATATATACATATATTCAGTATATACATATATATATATAAATATATATATATATATATAGCCAGATAGATAGATAGATAGATAGATAGATAGATAGATAGATAGATAGATAGATAGATAGATAGATAGATAGATAGATAGATAGATAGATAGATAGATAGATAGATAGATAGATAGATATATAGATAGATATACATATATATATATATATATATATATATATATATATATATATATATATATATATATACATATATATATATATATATATATATATATATATATATATATATATATATATATATATATATATATATATATATATATATATATATATATATATATATATATATATATATATATATATATATATATCGGCCCCCAATTCAATCAAATGATTCCTTTCTGTAAACTTTAAGATTCGTTACTTGAAAATGTTAATTTGTTTGAATTAATTTCTAGTAAACAGTAAATTATTATTAACTAGATGATCTAGTTAATAATAATAATGTATTTCAAAATGAAAATGTGCAGACACCATGACACAAGTTTGAGAACCCCTACTGTAAAAGACAACTGTGCTATATAGTGTGTGTTCCAGATAGATATAGCCGATAGGTAAGGTAGATCACTCATTTTAATTAGTAATTGTGAAGCAGTATAGATATTTTTCCTGAAGGTGAGAAGGTCAGCAATCCTTTAG
>NC_084732.1:97417678-97437678 GCF_033978785.1 Entelurus aequoreus
AATAAAGAATACAGTGTACAATTAGCTGAAATTAGCTACGTTTTGGCATATACCAAGTTATATGACTCTGGGGTAAAGGATTGCAAAATGAGTTGAAACAACTTTGCATGTCAAAAGTTAGCATGTGTCAAATACCAGGTTTTATGACTGTAGAAATAAATAATAAAGTATGAAATTAGCTGATATTAGCTACATTTTGGCATATACCACGTTATATGACTCTGGGGTAAACGGTTGCAAAATGAGCTAAAAAACTTTGCACGCTAAAAGTTAGCATGCGTCAAATACCAGGTTTTAAGACTGTACAATTAAAAATGTACAATTAGCTGAAATTAGCTACATTTTGGCATGCACCAAGTTATATGACTCTGGGGTAAATGTTTGAAAAATGAGCTGAAAAACTTTACATGCTTAAAGTTAGCATGTGTGAAATACTAGGTTTTATGACTGTAGACATAAAGAATAAAGTGTACAATTAGCTGAAATTAGCTACATTTTGGCATATACCAAGTTATATGACTCTGGGGTAAATGGTTTCAAAATGAACAGAAGAACTTTGCATGCTTACAGTTAGCATGCGTCAAATACCAGGTTTTATGACTGTATAATTAAATAATAAAGTGTACAATTTGCTGAAATTAGCTACATTTTGGCATACACCAAGTTATATGACTCTAGGGTAAATGGTTGAAAAATGAGCTGAAAAACGTTTTATGCTAACAGTTAGCATGTGTCAAACACCATGTTTTATGACAGTATAATTAAATAATAAAGTGTAAAATTTGCTGCAAGGAGCTACATTTTGGCATATACCAAGTTATAAAACTTTACATGCTAAAAGTAAGCATGCGTCAAATACCAGGTTTTATGACTGTAGAAATAAAGAATAAAGTGTAAAATTGGCTGAAAATTTGCTAAATTTTGGCAAATACCAAGTTATATGACTCTGGGGTAAACTGTTGAAAAATGAGCTGAAAAACTTTGCGTACTAAAAGTTAGCATGTGTCAAATACCAGGTTTTATGACTGTAGGAATCAAGAATAAAGTGTAAAATTACCTGAAATTAGCTACATTTTGGCATATACCATGTTTTTTGACTCTGGGGTAAAGGATTGCAAAATAAGCTGAAAAACTTTTGATGCTAAAAGTTAGCATTCTTCAAATACCAGGTTTTATGACTGTAGAAATCAAGAATAAAGTGTAAAATTAGCTGAAATTAGCTACATTTTGGCATATACCACGTTTTTTGACTCTGGGGTAAACAGTTGCAAAATGAGCTGAAAAAATGTGCATGCTAAAAGTTAGCATGTGTCAAATACCAGGTTTTATGACTGTAGAAATAAAGAATAAAGTGTAAAATCAGCTTAACTTTGCTAAATTTTGGCATATACCAAGTTATATGACTCTAGGGTAAATGTTTGAAAAATGGGCTGAACATTTTTTTTATGCTAACAGTTAGCATTTGTCAAATACCATGTTTTATGACTGTAGAATTAAATAATAAAGTGTAAAATTTGCTTAAACTAGCTATATTTTGGCATATACCACATTATATGAGTCTGGGGTAAATAGTTGCAAAATTAGCTTCTTTTTTTTTTATGCTAACAGTTAGCATTTGTCAAATACCAGGTTTTATGACTGTAGAATTAAATAATAAAGTGTAAAATTTGCTTAAACTAGCTATATTTTGGCATATACCACATTATATGAGTCTGGGGTAAACAGTTGCAAAATGAGCTGAAAAACTTTGCATGCTAAAAGTTAGCATGTGTCAAATACCAGGTTTTATGACTGTAGAAATATAGAATGAAGTGTAAAATTAGCTGAAGTTTGCTAAATTTTGGCATATACCAAGTTATATGACTCTAGGGTAAATGTTTGAAAAATTAGCTTTTTTTTTTTATGCTAACAGTTAGCATTTGTCAAATACCAGGTTTTATGACTGTAGAATTAAATAATAAATTGTAAAATTTGCTTAAACTAGCTATATTTTGGCATATACCACATTATATGACTCTGGGGTAAACAGTTGCAAAATTAGCTGAACAACTTTGCATGCTAAAAGTTAGCATGTGTCAAATACCAGGTTTTATGACTGTAGATATAAAGAATAAAGTGTAAAATTAGCTTAACTTTGCTAAATTTTGGCATATAACAAGTTATATGACTCTAGAGTAAATGTTTGAAAAATGAGCTGAAAATATTTTTATGCTAACAGTTAGCATTTTCTAACAGTTAGCATTTGTCAAATACTGTAGAAATAAAGAATACAGTGTAAAATTTTCTCAAACTAGCTACATTTTGGCATGTACCAATTTATATCACCCTGGGGTAAACAGTTGCAAAATGAGCTGAAAATGTGTTCTTGCTAACAGTTAGCATGTGTCAAATAAAGTGTCAAATTAGCTGAAATTAACACAATTTTGGCATGTACCAACTTATATGACTCTGGGGTAAACGGTTGCAAAATGAGCTGAAAAACTGTGCATGCTAACAGTTAGCATGTGTCAAATACCAAGTTATATGACGGTAAGGTGTATGGCTGTAGAATTGAAGTATACCGTGTTAAATTGGGTACATTTTGGCAGTTTTTGGATGTTTTTTCGAGGACTATAAGGGTACAATAGTACACTTAAGTTATCTGCATTGTTAGCCACCTCATATTTGCCATATTTTACGACTTAGAATGCATAAAAAAAAGTGTTTTCGACTTACGTAATGACTGTGAATGATCAGTAACATTCCAAAAAAAAAGTGCAGTTCCTCTTTAAAGTGCATCCAACAGACTCGGAGCTGCACGCACGCCTGGAGTCGCCAACCCCTGCTTTATAGCGTAACCAGTATAACTCACCCTGCCAAAGCTCGGGCTGCAAAGTTCACCGTGCCCCCAGGATATCATTTCAACATTTATTGTGTCATTAACATTTATTTGCTGAGGGAAGGTCACTCCCTCTTTTTTTTTTTTTCCCATTCTTGAAGAGCGGTCATTAAAACACTATAGTTAAGGTAGAGTTGTTTAAATTTAATCATGTCTCAATTACTACAGGTTTCACAGCACATTAATGGCCAACTACGCGGTTTGTTTTATTTACGCCAGCCAGCGACGAGCGGAATGTAAATAAAGATGACAATTCCGACGGTTCACACAAGATCTTATTCAAAATATAGCAGGGCCCTTCAATTAAAATTCCTCTATGACACCGACGTTCTGGACCTCATACGAGACGAGCCCAAGAGGACTAAAAACTCAAAAGATCGGAGAGCCATTTGATACTTTTCCCTTTAAAATTGATTTTCTTTTAGAGAAAAAATTAAAATAAACAGCCTGCAAAGAAAAATTAATTGTACAGCAATAACAGGCTGCAGATATATCTGTTGTGGAATGAGTTATTTACAAGTACATATTATGTAAATGTGTATTTTACATACCTTAAGTGTTTCCAAACAATGTTTGAAACAAGGCAGTAAAACGGTTGATCAAACAAAACACAAGTCATCGTGATGGACCCGCTAGCAGTGTAAGCTAGCTCTCTAATCAGCTAAACAGACTCAATAACTCCACAGTGACGTTTTGGTTTATTTGCTGAGGAAACGTCTCTGGGGCATAGTAAGTAAATAATAATTTAATCTCAGTAAGAAAAAAAAGGAATATATATATATATATATATATATATATATATATATATATATATATATATATATATATATATATATATATATATATATATATATATATATATATATAAAATAAATATATATATATATATATATGAGGGACAAGTGGTAGAAAATGGATGGATGGATGGATGGATTTCTCTCTCTCTCTCTCTCTCTATATATATATATATATATATATATATATATATATATATATATATATATATATATATATATATATATATATATATATATACGTATATATGTATATCTATCTATTTATATATATATATATATATATATATATATATATATATATATATATATATATATATATATATATATATATATATATATATATATATATATATATATATATATATATATATATATATATATATATATATATATATATATATATATATATATATATATATATATATATATATATATATATATATATATATATATACATATATAAAGAGAGATATAAAAATTAGCCCTATACATCCATCCATCCATCCATTTTCTACCACTTGTCCCTATATATATATATATATATATATATATATATATATATATATATATATATATATATATATATATATATATATATATATATATATATATATATATATATATATATATATATATATATATATATATATATATATATATATATATATATATATATATATAATATATATATATATATATATATATATATATATATATATATATATATATATATATATATATATATATATATATATATATATATATATATATATATATATATATATATATAATATATTTATATATAAATATATATATATATATATATATATATATACATATATATATATATTATTTACAATATTTATATATAAATATATATATATATATATATATATCTATTTATATTATATATATATATATATATATATATATATATATATATATATATATATATATATATATATATATATATATATATATATATATATATATATATATATATATATATATATATTTATATATAAATATATATATATCTATTTATATATAAATATATATATATATATATATATATATATATATATATATATATATATATATATATATATATATATATATATGTATATATATATATATATATATATATATATATATATATATATATATATATACATATATATATATATATATATATATATATATATATATATATATATATATATATATATATATATATATATATATATATATATATATATATATATACATATATATATATGTATGTATATATTAGGGCTGTCAAAATTAGCGCGTTAACACGTGAATAATTACAAAAAAAAATATGTCATTAATCATGCATAAACAAGTTGTGTGATTGGGGTGGATAACTCTAGTGGCAGAACTGTGACATAACATCAGACTCACTCTGGAGTCCCAGGTGATTTATTTCTTTTCAATTAAGTCTGGGAAATGATCGCGTGCGGGGGAGGGATGGCTGCCTCTGGAGTTTGCCTTGGCCTGACACTCATCTTTACACTCACCATCAGTTGCATCTCCATTTTCCTGAGACTCCCTGCCATAATAGTGTTGTCATGACGTTATGAGGGCTGACATATTAGAGCAGGGCTGTCCAAACCCAAACCATACACGCTATAATGGAGCGGATAGCCATACCTTTATTTTGAAAAACCTACGCTCATGGTGTCTCTACACTATTGTGTATCTTCCGTCATCTATTGGACAGGTGGCACAACTTGGCCTTTTAAAAATCAACATGAACAGAATTTAATCACGTCAGGGACTAAGTACCGTATTTTCCGGACTATCGAGCACACCGGGATCATAAGCCGCACCCACTGAATTTTAAACGGAAAAAAATAAAGGTGTATACATTATCCGCAGATATATCTCTTGTGAAATGCGTTATTTACACTGAAATTGTTTGTTAAAGGTGTGTTTACATACCTTATTTGTTTCCAAACAGTGTTTGAAACAAGGCAGTAAAACGGCTGATCAAACAAAACAGAAGTCATCGTCATGGACCCAAAAGCCGCGGAAGCTAGCGCTCCAAATAACTAAATAGACTCAATAACTACAAGGGGACGTTTTGTTCAATTTACTGAGGAGTTTGTGAAACTGAAATTTTTTTTGACCAAACGGTTTTTGAAACAAGGCAGTAAAACGACTGATCAAACAAAAAAGAAGGGATATATAGGACCCAGTATCTGTAGAAGCCAGCTCTCAATCAGCTAAAAAAGATGCAATAACTCCATGGTGATGTTTTGGTGAATTTACTGAAGAATTTGTGAAACTGAACAAGTGTTTCCAAACGGTGTTTGAAACAAGGCAGTAAAACGACTGATCAAACAAAACAGAAGGGGTATATTCTAATTAATGGTTATAATTTGTATTGTTTTCTTTTCATTGAAAACATTGCTTAACGTAGCAGTATCATGAAAAAATAAGTTCACTTTTTTTGCTTAATTGTGTTTCATTGTATCCATTAAACCAAGGGTGTCCATGTACTTATATGACCCAATGCAAACAACCTTACCTAGTCATAGTGCAAAAAACAAAAACAAAAACAAAAACAAAAAACAAATATAAAATCCAACCAACACAAAATGTCAATGTCCATGCACCATAATAAAGTGTGTTAGTAGTATTAACTTACAACTGTATTCTGATTGTTTCCAAACAATGTTTTGAACAAGGCAGTAAAACGGCTGATCAAACAAAACAGAAGTCATCGTCATGGACCTACTAGCTGCGGAAGCTAGCTCTCCATTCAACTAAACAGACTCAATAACTCCACGGTGACGTCTCGGTGAAATTACGAAACTGAAACAATACAAAAAGAATGCCACTGTAATTAAATAATACTAACAAAATCCCTTGTATAATTTAATAAGGAATCTTACCCACAAAAATATTGCATTAATTTTAATATTCTGGCAATGTTGATGCTGCTATTCTGTCCCCGTCGAGTGGGCAACGTGAGTAGTTCAGGTCAATGACCTTAAATGACGATCTCAATGGATGTACTCATATGACCCAACGCAAACAACCTTACCTAGTCATGGTGCAAAAAACAAAAACAAATATAAAATCCAACCAATACAAAATGTCAATCTCCATGCACCATAATAAACTGTGTTAGTATTATTAACTTACAAATGTATTCTGATTGTTTCCAAACAATGTTTTAAACAAGGCAGTAAAACAGCTGATCGGACAAAACAGAAGTCATTGCCGTGGCCGCGGAAGCCAGCTCTCCATTCAGCTAAACAGAATCAATAACTCCACTGTGACATGTTGGTGAATTTACTGAGGAAGTTGTGAAACTGAAACAAAACCATCAGAATACCGTTGTAAGTTAATAATACTAACACCGTTTTTTTTATGGTGCATGGACATTTTTTTTTTTTAAATGTCCACAAAGTTCAGTGAGCAGTTTGTGTTGATGTGACCATGTTTGTTGATGTTTTGTGTTGGTTAGATTTATTTATTTATGTATTTTTTTTTTGCACCATGACTAGGTAAGGTTGTTTGCATTAAGTCATAAAAGTACTTCCATTCAGAACATCATTAAAGGTTATTGATTGACCTGAACTATTCATGTTGTCCACTCGACGGCGACAAAATAGCAGCATCAAAATTGCCAGACTATTAAAATGAACGCAATATGTTTGGCATGCGGGCCGTAGTTAGGACACCCCTGGTTTAATGGACACAATGAAACACAATCAAGCAACAAAAATTGAACGTATTTTTTCATGACAATGCTTATTTTTTCATGATACTGCTACCTTAAGCAATGTTTTCAATGAAAGTACAGCCATTATTTACAATATTTCCCCTTCTGTTTTGTTTGATCGGTCGTTTTACTGCCTTGTTTTAAACACTGTTTATAAAAACTAAAAAAATGCACAAATTCCTCAGTAAATTCACCAAAACATCATCGTGGAGTCATTGAGTCTGTTTATCTGATCAGAGATCTAGCTTCCACTGCTAGCGGGTCCTTCTGTTTTGTTTGATCGGTCGTTTTACTGCCTTGTTTCAAACACTGTTTGTAAAAAAAAAAATCAGTTTCACAAATTCCTCAGTAAATTCACCATAACATCACCACCGTTGAGTTATTGAGTCTGTTTAGCTGATCAGAGAGCTATCTTCCATTGCTAGAGGGTCTTTCTGTTTTGTTTTGTCAGCCGTTTTACTGCCTTGTTTCAAACACTGTTTGTAAAAAAAAATTGCAGTTTCACAAATTTCTTAGTAAATTCACCAAAACATCACCGTGGAGTTATTGAGTCTGTTTAGCTGATAAGAGAGCTAGTTTCCACTGCTAGCGGATCCTTCTGTTTTGTTTCATCGGTCGTGTTACTGCCTTGTTTCAAACACTGTTTGTAAAAAAAAAAATTCAGTTTCACAAATCCCTCAGTAAACTCACCATAACATCACCGTTGAGTTAATGAGTCTGTTTAGCTGATCAGAGAGCTAGCTTCCACTGCTAGCGGGTCCTTCTGTTTTGTTTGATCGGTCGTTTTACTGCCTTGTTTCAAACACTGTTTGTAAAAAAAAAAATTCAGTTTCACAAATCCCTCAGTAAATTCACCATAACATCACCGTTGAGTTATTGAGTCTGTTTAGCTGATCAGAGCGCTAGCTTCCACTGCTAGCGGGTCCTTCTGTTTTGTTTGATCAGCCGTTTTACTGCCTCGTTTCAAACATAATATGTATTTGTTTGCATTGGGTCATATAAGTGCAGCATCGAAATTGCCAGACTATTAAAATGAATGCAATATTTTTGGCATGCGGGCCGTAGTTTGGACACCCCTGGTTTAATGGACACAATGAAACACAATTAAGCGAAAAAAGTGGACTTATTTTTTCATGACAATGCTTATTTTTTCATGATACTGCTACCTTAAGCAATGTTTTCAATGAAATTATGTTTTCAATGAAAGTATAGCCGTTATTTAGAATATATCCCCTTTTGTTTTGTTTGATCGGTCGTTTTACTGCCTTGTTTCAAACATAATATGTATTTGTTTGCATTGGGTCATATAAGTACAGCATCGAAATCACCAGACTATTAAAATGAATGCAATCTTTTTGGCCGTAGTTTAGACACCCTTGCATTAACCTCCAAATGCTTTAGTGGCCACATGCGTGGACAGCCCCTTTTAGCTCTCATTTCCAAAATTGTGTACACTACTGAATTGGGGTCTTATGGCCACTTATGTGGACACTTATACTGCCATCTGGTGGTGTCAGAAGAGTATAACATACAATGGAATTTGGAAAAAAAAAAGTGTAAAAATAAAAATTAGCATGTCACTGCGAATGAAGTACACGTTTGTGTACTTATGGACTAAGTACATCATATAAAAAGACGATTTTTAGTTTTTATTCTAATTAGGGTCCTATAAGCCCAAATAGCAAAAACAAACAGCTTGGGCCTTCAGAGGTTAATGGATGCAATGAAACACAATTAAGCATAAAAACTGATTTGTTCATGTTTACAATGAAAACAAAACAATGCAAATTATAGCCAATATTTCCAAATATTTTTCCCACCAATAAAGTAAGTAAGTAGTTATTTTTTTGCACATTTTATGGATGTTGTGGATTGTTTATTAAGTCAGCCGGCTGGGCGAATAAACAAACAGACACAGTAACATATTCATCGCAAGCCACCAATAAACCGCAATCAAAGTACAAACGCTTGCCTCGGACAGAAATGTGTTATTATGCGGGAGCGACACAAGCTGACACATCCAAGGGAAACGGGGGAAATTATTATACGCATGTAGCCCAGGCCTCGCTGAGGCGGCTATTGATTTGGCCCCCCAGATGTGGATGAGATAAAAGACATCGTCATCAAACGATAGTCGACTGCAGTCAAAGGGATCGCTGGTGATGAGTTGGGGAGGGTAATGTCACGGCCGAAAGAAGCGACATAATCAGCGGCGGTTGTGGACGGCCAGCAAAGATGGCGTTATAATCTTTTTAGTTGAAAGAAAAAAAAAATTACGGGGGGGGGGGGGAATTTAGCCTCTCATCCCAAAATCTTTAGGCGGGAGAAGAACACGTCGTTATCTTTTCTTGTGCATTTTGAATTGTAAAAAGAAAACCTCTTAGCACGAGGTGGCTAACAACGCAGGTAATGAGGATTTAATTTGCCTATAAATCACTCCTAAAGACCTCCTACAAGACTTAATTTACTTGACGTGACCTGCATATTAACTCATCTGTAATGGCGTTGTTATTGTAGGTGCTAACACAGAGGAACTACTTTTCCTCCTAGTGTAAGGCCAGATTTCGTATCCCCCCCTGTAGGATTTGTAACCCCTTCAGCCTCTTTTCGAGCGATGTGAGGTTTGCGAACAAGTCAAAACTTTTGAATGGCTCTTTAAAGTGAAGGATGAGAGCCATCCGCAGCGTTTCTACTCGTTTCGTTTTAGTTTTTCACTATTTAGAACTTACATAAAGCAGTAGGACATGTGTTATTGCTCTACAAAAGGACTGGTGATGATGGGCAAAAAAAAGTAGTTCAACTTGTGTTCGCATCCACAGGAACCACATGGGTTAGCCTACTCTAGACAGTATTTACAACCTTACTAGTGTTCACCTCACAGTCACAGATGGTTCGTTTAGTTATTGACATTATTTACACATTACTTTGTCTGTTTCAGTCACTGTGTTATTTAGTCACTACAGTAATTACAACTTGTGTTCGCATCCACAGGAACCACATGGGTTAGCCTATTCTATACCGTATTTACAACCTTACTAGTGTTCACTTCACAGCCACAGATGGTTCATCTAATTATTGACATTATTTACACATTACTTTGTCTGTTTCAGTCACTATGGTATTTAGTCACTACAGTAATTATAACTTGTGTTCGCATCCACAGGAACCACATGGGTTAGTCTACTCTACAGTATTTACAACATTATTAGTGTTCACTTCACAGCCAAAGATAATGCATCTAGTTATTGACATTATTTACGCATTACTTTGTCTGTTTCAGTCACTGTTATTAAGTCACTACAGTAATTACAACATGTGTTCGCATCCACAGGAACCACATGGGTGAGCCTATTCTATACAGTATTTACAACCTGACTAGTGTTCACCTCACAGCCACAGATGATTCGTCTAGTTATTGACATTATTTACACATTACTTTGTCTGTTTCAGTCACTATGTTATTTAGTCACTACAGTAATTACAACTTGTGTTCGCATCCACAGGAACCACATGGGTTACCCTACTCTATACAGTATTTATAACCTTACTAGTGTTCACTTCACAGCCACAGATGCTTAATCTAGTTATTGACATTATTTACACATTACTTTGTCTGTTTCAGTCACTATGTTATTTAGTCACTACAGTAATTACAACTTGTGTTCGCATCCACAGGAACCACATGGGTTAGCATATTCTATTCCGTATTTACAACCTTACTAGTGTTCACTTCACAGCCACAGATGGTTAATCTAATTATTAACATTATTTACACATTACTTTGTCTGTTTCAGTCACTATGTTATTTATTCACTACAGTGATTACAACTTGTGTTCGCATCCACAGGAACCACATGGGTTAGCCTATTCTATACCGTATTTACAACCTTACTAGTGTTCACTTCACAGCCACAGATGGTTAATCTAGTTATTGACATTATTTACACATTACTTTGTCTGTTTCAGTCACTATGTTATTTAGTCACTACAGTAATTATAACTTGTGTTCGCATCCACACGAACCACATGGGTTAGTCTACTCTACAGTATTTACAACCTTATTAGTGTTCACTTCACAGCCACAGATGGTTCATCTGGTTATTGACCTTATTTATAAATTACTTTGTCTGTTTCAGTCACTATTATTAAGTCACTACAGTAATTACAACATGTGTTCGCATCCACAGGAACCACATGGGTAAGCCTACTCTATACAGTATTTACAACGTTACTAGTGTTCACTTCACAGCCACAGATTGTTCATCTAGTTATTGACATTACTTTGTCTGTTTCAGTCACTATGTTATTTAGTCTCTACAGTAATTACAACGTGTGTTCGCATCCGCAGGAACCACATGGGTTAGCCTACTCCATACAGTATTTACAACCTTACTAGTGTTCACCTCACAGTCACAGATGGTTCGTCTAGTTATTGACATTATTTACACATTACTTTGTCTGTTTTAGTTACTATGTTATTTAGTCACTGCAGTAATTACAACTTGTGTTCGCATCCACAGGAACCACATGGGTTAGCCTACTCTATACAGTATTTACAACCTTACTAGTGTTCACCTCACAGTCACAGATGGTTCGTCTAGTTATTGACATTATTTACACATTACTTTGTCTGTTTCAGTCACTATGTTATTTAGTCACTACAGTAATTATAACTTGTGTTCGCATCCACAGGAACCACATGGGTTAGTCTACTCTACATTATTTACAACCTTATAAGTGTTCACTTCACAGCCACAGATGGTTCATCTGGTTATTGACCTTATTTATACATTACTTTGTCCGTTTCAGTCACTGTTATTAAGTCACTACAGTAATTACAACATGTGTTCGCATCCACAGGAACCACATGGGTTAGCCTACTCTATACAGTATTTACAACGTTACTAGTGTTCACTTCACAGCCACAGATTGTTCATCTAGTTATTGACATTACTTTGTCTGTTTCAGTCACTATGTTATTTAGTCTCTACAGTAATTACAACGTGTGTTCGCATCCGCAGGAACCACATGGGTTAGCCTACTCCATACAGTATTTACAACCTTACTAGTGTTCACCTCACAGTCACAGATGGTTCGTCTAGTTATTGACATTATTTACACATTACTTTGTCTGTTTTAGTTACTATGTTATTTAGTCACTGCAGTAATTACAACTTGTGTTCGCATCCACAGGAACCACATGGGTTAGCCTACTCTATACAGTATTTACAACCTTACTAGTGTTCACCTCACAGTCACAGATGGTTCGTCTAGTTATTGACATTATTTACACATTACTTTGTCTGTTTCAGTCACTATGTTATTTAGTCACTACAGTAATTATAACTTGTGTTCGCATCCACAGGAACCACATGGGTTAGTCTACTCTACATTATTTACAACCTTATAAGTGTTCACTTCACAGCCACAGATGGTTCATCTGGTTATTGACCTTATTTATACATTACTTTGTCTGTTTCAGTCACTGTTATTAAGTCACTACAGTAATTACAACATGTGTTCGCATCCACAGGAACCACATGGGTTAGCCTACTCTATACAGTATTTACAACGTTACTAGTGTTCACTTCAGAGCCACAGATCGTTCATCTAGTTATTGACATTACTTTGTCTTTTTCAGTCACTATGTTATTTAGTCTCTACAGTAATTACAACGTGTGTTCGCATCCACAGGAACCACATGGGTTAGCCTACTCTATACAGTATTTACAACCTTACTAGTGTTCACCGTAGTTTTTACCACTGGATTATCAAAAACTGTACTCATTACGGGAAAATTGCAGTAGTTGTCAGGTATGGCAAAGAGACGGATCAAGATTTTGACACACATTGTAGGTCGGGAAAGTATTTTTTTATGTGTTTACAGAGATAAAAAAGACGGATTTCCGACTATAGACGGAAAAAGCACATGCTTGACTCTTTATGCAAGTCTTAAATGGACTTCTGGCTTCATCCCGGCATGTGCCTGTAGGTCGACAGTATGTCAACAAAATTGTATTTTATTGACGGCTAAAGCCCGTCGCCGCACTCAGGTGTGTCGAGACATGAATGAAAATACATTTCGCAGAGGAAGCCGTGCCCGGCCGCCACATCCTCGATAAATCCGAGGGAGCGGGGCCTCTAAAACGTGTGTGAGAAAACTGGTTGTTGCTGATGAGAAAGGTACGTGACGCCAAAAGACACTCCATCTCAAATGGGCTTCTGGCGGCATCGGAATTGAAGAGTCGAGGAAGATGAGCGGCGGCTACGCGGAGGAGCGCACGCCAGCGGGCGCCTCCTCGTCGGAATCAAATCCTCTGAAGCCATCAAGTCCCTATTTAGAAAAAATGCATTTGATGGTGTAAAAGATGGCTGCGAAGGCACAGAAAAAATGGGGGAAACAAGGACGGCAAGAGGAAACGGGGTTGCGGAGAAATAACGACGGCTGAGAAAACCATTTTCTAAGATGAATTGTCGACCTCGGGTTCTAAGGCAATCGCACCTTCGTGTGACCTTCGCGTGACCTTTGCGTGTCACAGCACTTTTGCTGCCTCTCAAGTTAGGAGTTTTTTTTTTCTGTTAAATACTGTATGCACAAACAGTTTTACCCACAGATTGGCAGCCTCTTTGTGCCAGGGGGGCGTGGCCAAAATGGAATGAATACCACTTCTCTCTTTTCTGATTGGTCACTTTTATACTGGGGTTGTACGGTAATGTATTCAAAAAGGTACTCTGTTGTCTTTTAAAAATACAGCTCACTGCAGTAATTACAACTTGTGTTCGCATCCACAGGAACCACATGGGTTAGCCTACTCTATACAGTATTTAGTACCTTACTAGTGTTCACTTCACAGCCACGGATGGTTCACCTAGTCATTGACATCACTTACACATTACTTTGTCTGTTTCAGTCACTGTTATTTAGTCACTACAGTAATTACAACTTGTGTTCGCATCCACAGGAACCACATGGGTTACCCTACTCTATACAGTATTTACAACCTTACTAGTGTTCACCTCACAGCCACAGATGGTTCATCTAGTTATTGAAATTATTTAAAAATGACTTTGTCTGTTTCAGTCACTGTTATTAAGTCATTACAGTAATTACAACTTGTGTTCGCATCCACAGGAACCACATGGGTTACCCTACTCTATACAGTATTTACAACCTTACTAGTGTTCACCTCACAGCCACAGATGGTTCATCTAGTTATTGACATTATTTACAAATTACTTTGTCTGTTTCAGTGACTGTTATTAAGTCACTACACAGTAATTACAACGTGTGTTTGCATCCACAGGAACCACATGGGTTAGCCTACTCTATACAGTATTTACAACCTTACTAGTGTTCACTTCACAGCCACAGATGGTTCATCTAGTTATTGACATTAATTACACAATAGTTTGTCTGTTTCAGTCACTATGTTATTTAGCCACTACAGTAGTTTCAACTTGTGTTTACATCCACAGGAACCACATGGGTTACCCTACTCTATACAGTATTTGCAACCTTACTAGTGTTCACCTCACAGCCACAGATGGTTCATCTAGTTATTGACATTATTTACAAATTACTTTGTCTGTTTCAGTCACTGTTATTAAGTCACTACAGTAATTACAACATGTGTTCGCATCCACAGGAACCACATGGGTTACCCTACTCTATACAGTATTTACAACCTTACTAGTGTTCACCTCACAGCCACAAATGGTTCATCTAGTTATTGACATTATTTAAAAATTACTTTGTCTGTTTCAGTCACTGTTATTAAGTCACTACAGTAATTACAACATGTGTTTGCATCCACAGGAACCACATGGGTTAGCCTACTCTATACAGTATTTACAACCTTACTAGTGTTTACTTCACAGCCACAAATGGTTCATCTAGTTATTGACATTATTTAAAAATTACTTTGTCTGTTTCAGTCACTATGTTATTTAGTCACTACAGTAGTTTCAACTTGTGTTTACATCCACAGGAACCACATGGGTTAGCCTACTCTATACAGTATTTACAACCTTACTAGTGTTCATTTCACACCCACAGATGGTTCATCTAGTTATTGACATTATGTACACATTACTTTGTCTGTTTCAGTCACTATGTTATTTAGTCACTACAGTAGTTTCAACTTGTGTTCACATCCACAGGAACCACATGGGTTAGCCTACTCTATACAGTATTTATAACCTTACTAGTGTTCACTTCACAGCCACATATGGGTCATCTAGTTATTGACATTATTTACTCTGTTGTCTTTAAAAAATACAGCTAAAAAATAAAAAATAAAAAAATAAAAATAAAAAAATAAAATAAAAATACAGCTACTTTTACAAGCTGAAACAGTGTGGAGACAGAGAAGGGAAAATATACATATTTTGGATTTAAAACTAACGATAAAGCTGAAACTATGAAAACTGACGCGTCGCTCTGCCAGCGGTGCTCTAAAACTTAGCTAGCTAGCGGCTAACGTCTCTCCACAGTGTTTTAGCTACTTCTAAATTACTAATCCTCGCGTCCATGGTGACAAATAAACTATATTTCTTACAAGTAAGTAAGTATTTCTACACATCGTAGGAGGAAACAATAGCTAACCGCTAACAGCTAAGCTAGCGCTCCTGAATGTAAACAAATGGGTGGATCTAAACAAATGTCCGCTGTGACAAAACCAAGTCCAAGAGCTGTAAGTAGTCAATGTTAGACTGATTACTTTGATATTTTTAATATGACTAAATATTTTGTCATTTTTGTATAGTTTTTAAACTTAGGAAATATAAACTTTAATCATAAACTAATTTACAATCCTTTAAGTACTTGGTATCGGATTTATACCCACATTTTTATTATGAACCAAAACTTATGTAAAGTATCTAAACAGCAGAAGATTAAGTGATTATTACATTTTACCATACTTCCAACCTAACTCCAACTCCAACCTAACTCTAACTCCATCCTTACCCTAACTCAAACCTAACCCTAACTCCATCCTTACCCTAACTCCATCCTTACACTAACTCCAACCTAACCCTAACTCCATCCTTACCCTAACTCCAACCTAACCCTAACTCCATCTTTACCCTAACTACAACCTAACCCTATTGCCATCTTTACCCTAACTCCAACCTAACCTTAACTCCATCCTTACCCTAACTCCAACCTAACCCTAACTCCATCCTTAACCTAACTACAATCTAACTCTAACTCTAACTCCATCCTTACCCTAACTCCAACCTAACCCTAACTCCATCCTTACTCTAACTCCAACCTAACCCTAACTCCATCCTTACCCTAACTCCATCCTTACCCTAACTCCAACCTAACCATAACTCCATCCTTACCCTAACTCCAACCTAACCCTAACTCCATCCTTACCCTAACTCCAACCTAACCCTAACTCCATCCTTACCCTAACTCCAACCTAACTCCATCCTTACCCTAACTACAATCTAACCCTAACTCCATCTTTACCCTAACTCCAACCTAACCCTAACTCCATCCTTACCCTAACTACAATCTAACCCTAACTCCATCTTTACCCTAACTCCAACCTAACCCTAACTCCATCCTTACCCTAACTACAATCTAACCCTAACTCCATCTTTACCCTAACTCCAACCTAACCCTAACTCCATCCTTACTCTAATTCCAACCTAACCCTAACTCCATCCTTACCCTAACTCCATCCTTACCCTAACTCCATCCTTAGGGGATTAATAGGGGAAACCTTGCATGAGAGGAAGGTGGGTGGTTAATCATTCTGCAATGCAGTCTGCTGAAAATGATGGAAAACGCCACACCCCACAGCCACTGGTGCTGTGGTCAGAGTTGGAATTGCCAGAAAAAAAACAATTATAAGATATTCAACACTCTACTGCCTTCTGGCGGCTGAAGCTTATAGTGGACGCCCCAATTTTGTCACGTTCCATGTGTCAGGTAAATCGTGACGAATGGGGCCATACGTTCGATAAAACATGTCAAAACAGAAAGTAAGCAGATATTAGCAGTAAATGAACAAGTAAATTAATCAAAAATTTTCTGCAGCTTGTCCCTCATAATTTTGACAAAATAATAAAATGAGAAAATGCAACTCACTTTGACAACCCAAACGAAAATGTCGCAATTCTAATATGACCACACCTACTCGGGTTTGTTTGAGGCACCAGTTTGCCGCCACACGCGGAAAAGGATGAGGACCTCGAGACTGATAAGCAGCGGCAAAGTCGCCGGGTTCCCTTGACGCACAACAGTTACAAGGATTGATTAAAATGACCTTTCCGAGATGCAATTTATCAAAAAGAGAATCTAGTTATGGGACCATTAGGCTTTTTGACTCTCAGACTTTGATGCACAATTGAAAATAATGCACGCCGCTATTTATTTTCAGGGTTCACAGGTCATGGCAATGCTGTCAGCTCATGAAGAAAATCATTATCGGCTCCTGTTATTTAGCAGCGTTTGATTACTGACAAAGACACTTTTAGGCATTGGTATGCACTTTGATTAAAGCAACGTTAGAGCTCCATTCCTGAGAGAGCTTTAGTTTAGATATCACATAACTTATAGTAGGCCGAAATGCCACCTCAGAGGCACGCCGTTTGTCACGCGTCAAACCGAGCAGCGAACGGTTGCTAACTTTGTAAGAACACTAAGTCGTACCTCAACAGGTCGACTGCTTCTATGACCGAGTTCTTAACTCATGGGTCCTCAAACTAAGGCCCGCCAGCAAACACAATCTGGCCCACGGGTTGTATTTATTTGTATTTTATTGTTCACAAATCTGTGTTAGTGAGCATTTCTTCTTTGCCAAGATAATCCATCCCACCTCACAGCTGTGGCATATTAAGATGCTGACTAAACAGCCTGATTATTGCACAGGTGTGTTTTAGGCCAGTTTTTACCACACAGCACAATGCCACAGATGCTGACTGCAGGAATGTCCACCAGAGCTGTTGCCAGAAAATTGAATGTCCATTTCTCTACCAAAGGCATTTCAGAGAATTTGGCAGTACATCCGACCGGCCTCACAACCGCAGACCACGTGTAACCACACCAGCCACGGACCTCCTCACCCATGATCGTCTGAGAGCAGCCACCTGGACAGCTGCTGCAACAATTGGCTTGCATAACCAGAACATTTCTGCACTGTGACAAACCGTCCGTTGTCCAAATCGAGGTCTCGACATGACTGCAGTTTGTCGTCGTAACCGACTTGAATTTTCACTGTTCGGGGCCGATGGCAGACATCGTGTGCGGCGTCGTGTGGGAGAGCAGTTTGCTGATGTCAACATTCAAACGAGGCATAATGATGCAATATGTACATACAGCATACTTGCCAACCTTGAGACCTCCAATATCGGGAGGTGGGGGGTAGGGGTGGGGGGCATGGTTGGGGGCGTGGTTATTTACAGCTAGAATTCACCAACTCGAGTATTTCATATATATATATATATATATATATATATATATATATATATATATATATATATATATATATATATATATATATATATATATATATATATATATATATATATATATATATGTATATATATATATATATATATATATATATATATATATACATATATATATATATATATATATATATATATATATATATATATATATATATATATATATATATATATATATATATATATATATATATATATATATATATATATATATGTATGTATTAAATACTTGACTTTCAGTGAATTCTAGCTATATATATAAAAAAAATTATATATATATATATATATATATATATATATATATATATATATATATATAATTTACATATAAATACAATAAATACTTAAATTTCAGTGTTCCGGTGGCTATCCATTAGATGGCAGTATTGTCCTGTTTAACTTCTCCGTTCATGATGAGTATATCATTTCGGCCACCGTGTTCAATGGAGAAATCTGTTCTACAAATTTTTACAGGCAACATACACCTTCCCCTTCGAACTGTCCTGGATGAACTGAAATTCTTGTTTCCATTCGTTTTGGAACTTGCAAGCGTATTTCTTCATCTTGCTCGTCGACGGCGTCGCCACGTCTGTAATTTCCTCGTTCTTCTGCTTCGTCTCCTTGTTGTGTGCGCAGTTGTGCACTCTGCTCTCTAAAAGCCCGAGATGTTATGACGTCATTGGGCAGGCAAGCTGTTTATATTGTGGGAAAGCGGACGTGAGAACAGGCTGTCCCCACTCAGGTCCGCATTGAGCTGGAGGGGGCGTGGCCTCCAGCCCCGGCTGAATACCGGGAGTTTGTCGGGAGAAAATCTCTGCCGGGAGGTTGTCGGGAGAGGCGCTGAATACCGGGAGTCTCCCGCTAAAAACGGGACGGTTGGCAAGTTTGACATACAGCTAGCCTAAATAGCATCGATTAGCTTGCAGTCATGCACTGACCAAATATGCCTGATAAGCACTCCAGCAAATCCTATAAAACCAACAAAGCTCACCTTGGTGCATTCACGCACAGTATAAAACGTTTGGTGGACAAAAGGAGTGGCATAAAACATGTCTTTCTGTGGCAGCATCGGAGAAAGTTGTAC